>NW_018405159.1:317642-380316 GCF_002113885.1 Mizuhopecten yessoensis
CAAATATCATCTCCCTGGGCAGTTTGGTTATCGAGAAGAAGATGTTTAAAGTTTTTAACATATTTGACCCCTGTGACCTTGAAAATGGGTGAAGGTCATTCATTTGAACAAACTTGGTAGCCCTTTACCCAAGCATGCTACTGGCAAAATATCATCACCCTTGGCATTTTGGTTGTTGAGAAGAAGTTGTTTAAAGTTTTTAACATATTTGACCCCTGTGACCTTGAATATGGGTGAAGGTCATTTATTTGAACAAACTTTGTAGCCCTTCATCTCAGCATGCTACTGGCAAGATCTTAGCATGCTACTGGCAAGATCCTAGCATGCTACTGGCAAGATATCATCACCCTGGACATTTTGGTTATTCAGAAGAAGTTGTTTAAAGGTTTTTTAAGACAATTGACCCCTGTGACCTTGAATATAATTGAAGGTCATTTATTTGGACAAACTTGGTAGCCCTTAACCCAAGCATGCTACTGGCCAAATATCATCTCCCTCATATTTACTACAGTACTAACTACCATGTAAGATCTGTGTATTCATATAAAGTACAGTACTAACTACCATGTAAGATCTGTGTATTCATATATACTACAGTAATAACTACCATGTAAGATCTGTGTATTCTGTCACCCTGTCTTATCAAAATGTTGTCCTTCACAGGTTTCAGATTAGACAGGTTGTTGAGGTTTATCTGACCAAAATGTGTTGTGCTACATGGAGTGTCAGATTAGACAGGGAACTCTCACTTGGTGTCATATAAGACAGGTTTCACTG
This sequence comes from Mizuhopecten yessoensis, assembly GCF_002113885.1. NCBI lineage: Eukaryota > Metazoa > Mollusca > Bivalvia > Pectinida > Pectinidae > Mizuhopecten > Mizuhopecten yessoensis. The sequence continues at coordinate 318,420 of NW_018405159.1, forward strand.
TACTTATTTGAAAGTTAATATTTTTTGATTTTTTATTCAAATGTTTTTTTTAATTTAGAATAATGCTCAATTTGTAAAGCATGCAAGGTCAAGGTCAATCTAGGTAGGAGTCACTCACCGTGTATCCGGTGTTTCGACTGCGGATGCCAGGCTTTGTCGTGAGATACCTCATTCTCAGGTAGAATAGTCGCTTGTCCTCCAGCCTGGGCAGAGATTCTGTAAGACAAGGAAGATAACTCTTATCAGGTGTGGCCACCATCTTCTTACCATGTCCAATCATTGTAACAGGACAGAATGAAGTTGGATGAAAGGCATGTCTACTAAACATTGATCTTCACCTTTGACCTCAGATCTTCAATTTCAATATCGTTCATCATCTTGTCATACCTAATCATTGAAATAAGTTTGAAAGATATTGGACAAAGAAATTTGTTCTAATATACCAAATCCTTTAACAAGGAGTTAAAAACAAGAGGCCAAAAATGGGGCCTAAACACACTCTCCTGATTACATGGCTGTATTATTTAAATGGCACTGTGACATTGACCTTAAATTTAACCTCTACGCTATGTTTTTCAAATTGATTCTTGTCTATCTGCCAACAATGTACATTATATACAAATGACCTACTGATTTGTGCATGATAGGCTTCAAGGTTATTCAGAACAAGTCATGTGAAGACTTTAAAGTTCTTTCATCTGAACTATTTTTTTCTCAATAAAATGACCCTTTCCTTTCTATAATACTTTCTGTTCTCTCCATCAGTTTTCTTCCACATACTCTCACTCCAGATTCATAATGTCTTCTGGATACTCCCCTTGCTCCAGACTTGTAAAGTTCCCTAGATACTGACTTCAATCCAGACCCTAGATACTAGCCTCCCTCCAAATTCCACTACTCTCTAGACTCCTCCCTTGCTCCAGACCCCAAACATCCCCTAATGCTGGCCTTGATATGAATGCCTAAACCTTGCCCCCTCCAGATACCTACTGTCCCCTGGTTACCTTTCACACCTGAACCCAACCATTCCCTGGATACTTCCCTCCATCAAGGCCCCCGCCATCCCCTGGATACCTCCCTAGCTCAAGATACCAAAATCCCTTGGAACCCTTCACTCCAAAACCCATTCATCCCCTGGATACCTCCCTTCATCAAGACCCCCACCATCCCCCGGTTACCTCCCTTCATCAAGACCCCCGCCATCCCCCGGTTACCTCCCTTCATCAAGACCCCCACCATCCCCCGGTTACCTGCCTAGCTCAAGATCCCAACATCCCTTGGTAACCTCTCATTCCAGACCCCCACATTCTCCTAATTACCTCCCTCTGTCAAGACCCCCACCATCCCCTGGATATCTCCCAGTATCCAGACCCCACCATCCCCTGTATACTGACCTCCCTCTAAACCCCTATAATCCCATGTATACTAACCTCAATCCAGACTCCCACAATCCCCTGTATACTGACCTCCCTCTAGACCCTGACCACCCCCTTGATACTGACCACCCCTCCAGACCCTGACCATCCCCTGTATACTGATGTCCCTCCAGATCCCTAGCATCCTGTACACTGACCTCCCTCCATCCCCTGGCCATCCCCTGTTTACTGACCTCCCTCCGTCCCCTGGCCATCCCCTGTTTACTGACCTCCCTCCGTCCCCTGGCCATCCCCTGTTTACTGACCTCCCTCCATCCCCTGGCCATCCCCTGTTTACTCACCTCCTTCCAGACCCAAAACATTCCCTGTATACTTACCTCATTCCAGACCCCGACCATCCCCTGTATATTCTCCTCCCTCCAGACCCAAAACATTCCCTGTATACTGACCTCCCTCCAGACCCTTAACATCCCCTGTATAATCACCTCTCTCCAGACCCAAAACATTCCCTGTATACTGACCTCATTCCAGACCCCGACCATCCCCTGTATATTCACCTCCCTCCAGACCCAAAACATTTCCTGTATACTGACCTCCCTCCAGCCCCTGACCACCCCCTGTATATTGACTTCTCTCCAGGCCCAAAACATAACCTGTATACTGACCTCCCTACAGACCCTGACCATCCCCTGTATACTGACCTCCCTCCAGACCCTGAACATCCCCTGTATAATCACCTCTCTCCAGACCCAAAACATCCCCTGTATACTGACCTCCCTCCAGACCCCGACCATCCCCTGTATACTGACCTCCCTCCAGACCCTTAACATCCCCTGTATAATCACCTCCCTCCAGACCCAAAACATTCCCTGTATACTGACCTCTCTCCAGATCCCAAACATCCCCTGTATACTGACCTCCCTCCAGCCCCTGACCATCCCCTGTATATTGACTTCTCTCCAGGCCCAAAACATAACCTGTATACTGACCTCCCTACAGACCCTGACCATCCCCTGTATACTGACCTCCCTCCAGACCCTGACAATCTCATGTATACTGAACTCCCTCCATCACCTGACCATCCCCTGTATACTGATCACCCTCCAGACCCTGACCATCACCTGTATACTGACCACCCTCAAGACCCTGACCATTCACTGTATACCCACCTCCCTCCAGACCCTGACCATCCCCTGTATACTGACCTCACTCGTGACCCTGACCACCCCCTGTATACTTACCTCCCTCCAGACCCTGACAATCCCATGTATACTGAACTCCCTCCATCACCTGACCATCCCCTGTATACTGATCACCCTCCAGACCCTGACCATCCCCTGTATACTGACCACCCTCAAGACCCTGACCATTCACTGTATACCCACCTCCCTCCAGACCCTGACCATCCCCTGTATACTGACCTCCCTCCAGACCAAAATAATCCCCTGTATACTGACCACCCTCCAGACCCTGATCATCCAATGTATACTGACCTCCCTCCATCCCCTGGCCATCCCCTGTATACTGACCTCCCTCCAGACCCTGACCACCCCCTGTATACTGACCTCACTCCAGACCCCTATCATTCCCTGTATATTGACCTCCCTCCAGACCCCAAACATGCCCTGTAAACTGACAACCCTTCAGACCCTGACCACCTCCTGTATACTGAAATTCCTCCAGACCCCAAACATGCCCTGTATACTGACCACCCTTCATACCCTGACCACCCTGTATAATCACCTATCTCAAGACCCTGACAACCCCCTGTATACTGACCTCCCTCAAGACCCTGACAACCCCCAGTATACTGACCTCCCTCAAGACCCTGACCAACCTCTGTATACTTACCTCCCTCCAGACCCTGACCACCCCTATATAATCACCTCCCTCCAGACCCTGACCAACCTCTGTATACTGACCACCCTTCATACCCGGACCACCCCTGTATAATCACCTCTCTCAAGACCCTGACAACCCCCTGTATACTGACCTCCTTCAAGACCCTGACAACCCCCAGGATACTGACCTCCCTAAAGACCCTGACCAACCTCTGTATACTTACCTCCCTCCAGACCTTGACCAACTCCATATAATCACCTTCCTCTAGACCCTGACCACCCTCTGTATACTTACCTCCCTCCAGACTCTGACTACCCCTGTATAATCACCTTCCTCTAGACCCTGACCAACCTCTGTAAACTTACCTCCCTCCAGACCCTGACCATCCCTGTATAATCACCTCCCTCCAGACCCTGACCACCCCTGTAAACTTACCTCCCTCCAGACCCTAACCTCCCCCATATAATCACCTTCCTCTAGACCCTAACCAACATCTGTAAACTTACCTCCCTCCAGACCCTGACTACCCCTGTATAAACACCTCCCTCCAGACCCTGACCACCCCCATATAATCACCTCCCTCCAGACCCTGACCCCCCCTGTATAATCACCTCCCTCCAGACCCTGGCCATCCCCGTAAACCTATCTCCCTCCAGAACCTGACAACCCTTGTATAATCACCTCCCTCCAGACCCTGATCACCCCCTGTATACTGACCACCCCTCCAGACCCTGACCACCCCTGTATACTGACCTCCCTCCAGACCCTAACATCCCATGTATACTGACCTCCCTCCAGACCTTGACCACCCCATGTACATTAACCTCCCTCTAGACCCCAATCATCCCCTGTTTACTGACCTCCCTCCAGACCCTGACCACCCCCTGTATACTGACCTCCTTCTATGTTGGGCTGGACACCGTTGTCCTGTGTTGACACCTGGAGGTTGAACTGTTTCTTTATCTCCGGTATATCATTGGGGTGGAGGAAGTCCTTCACAGAGTTACCAATCATTTTTGTCTGTAGGAATATAAAGTACAAAACATCAACATTTTAAATAAGTTTCACATTTCATATAAGTTACAAGAGGCCTACGGGATTGAGAAGCACATATGGTTTTTAGTAACATTTGTTTTCAAATTTCAGATGAACTTGTCTGTTTTGACAACATACAATGAATGCAATGATTCTGTGCTGCTTTAGAGTTGTTTGAAGTAAGAAATGGAGAAGAAGGATTTCAAACAAGCTTTTAGAAGTGTTCTTTTCAAAATGTACCCTCATGTATGCTATTGTACACATTCCTCTGTCCATTTGGGTCATATTCATAACTTATGACACTGAATTAATCCAGGACTAATTCAGGAGTAGTCCTTGAACATTTACCCATATTTTGTATTTTGGAACACCTTTGGGGAATAAACTTTAATGATATATCAGTAAAAAAAAAAAATTCTGGCAAATTTAGTAAATACTGCTAGCAAATTCTTCTGAAAGTGTTTCATAACTTCCCGATCTATATGGCTCTATTTTTGCCCCAATTTGGGTTGTACTTATTTCATTCATACAAAACCAATTCCCTTGGCTCTGGGATATCCTTTATCCATTTTGTCAAGTTTAAGAACTGTTGACAATGACAGACATGATGTTACGATATCAGCTGACTTGGCCTTCTCTGACAGTACAACAAAGTCGAGTAGAATGACCTATCCTAATTTATCATATGAATACCGTGTTATGCAGTGTCATAAAGCCATCACATAAATTATGTTTATGTAACGTATGTAATATCACTCCAGAAATGACGTCACAGTCGAATAAGAACAATCAATGTGACGTCACGTCACTGTGAAGCGGACGCAATTTTCATCGTTTCAGAGGCAGCCAAGTGCAAAAAACTCGTTTCAGATCACAATTATACAATTTACTTTGTATTATATGATAAAAAGAATCTGTCATTCGTTTCCCTTCATATTAGATTGATGATGCTTGTTTTGGATTTTTCATGTTTGCGAGCTTTTAAATTCCAAAATTGTATCATAAATCTAATATGAATTGAAACTTATGATAGATCCTCTGTACATCTACAGACTCGTAACACATACGACTCTCAGTATGTGAGCAAGCTACAGTGAGATCCAGGGTACAGAAAATGTTCAAATAATTTTTAGAAATTGTCGAATTCATATAGAATTTTCCTATTTTGTTCACCTGCAGAGAATCTAGAAACCAGAAAATGTCTGTAAGACATGAACGCACCCGTCACCATATGCCATGAGTTTCAGTGTTTGATGTTCTATAAATAGTTTTAACTACTTTGATCACTAGACGGGATCGGAAGGGACGGGTTGGACATAAGCAACACTATATGCCCCCCATTTTATGGCGGGGGCATAAGAACATGAAATTCAAATTTCCCTTATATTCTGTTACATAAACTTGTTATAACTTAATTTCTAAATTTTCTTTGAGAAAAGAAACTGCAAACGTAACACCATAATTTGCTCAAATATTTTTTTTTTGCCTTCTACAATGAAACAATACAGTAATTGTACTTACCTGTGAAACGCCAAGAAAACCTTCCACATTATCCGACACAAAAATTATGCTTTTCCTGCGATCGAGGACAATCAGGAACCCATTCAGGGCAGCCAGCATCAAGTTACTCTCATTTACACATTCTGACATCACACTGGCTAGCTGGGGAACTGTACAGTAAAACAGACAGGTCAGACATTCAAAGCTTACCCAATCAAAAAGTCTAACGTTACCTCCTTTATCTAATCAAAGATAGAATTTTTACCTCCCTTTTCTAATCAAAGTGAAGTATTACCTACCTTATCTAATCCAAATGTTAGATTACCTCCTTTTTCTAATCCAAGTGCAGGATAACCTCCCATTTCTAATCCAAGTGTAGGATAACCTCCCTTTTCATATCCAAGTGTAGGAATACATTCCTTATTTAATCCTAGTGTAGGATTACCTCTCTATTTAATCCAAGTATAAGATAACCTCCCTTTTCTATGTGTAGAATTACCTCTCTTGTCTTATCCAAGTGTAGGATTACCTCCCTTTTCTTATCCAAGTGTAGGAATACATCACTTATCTAATCCTAGTGTAGGATTACCTCTCTATCTAATCCAAGTGTAGGATAACCTCCCTTTTCATATCCAAGTGTAGGAATACATCCCTTATTAAATCCTAGTGTAGGATTACCTCTCTATCTAATCCAAGTATAAGATAACCTCCCTTTTCTTTGTGTAGGATTATCTCTCTTGTCTTATCCAAGTGTAGGATTATCTCTCTTGTCTAATCCAAGTGTAGGATTACCTCTCTTGTCTAATCCAAGTGTAGGATTACCTCCCTTATCTAATCCAAGTGCAGGATTAACTATCTTATCTAATACAAGTATAGGATTACCTCTCTATCTAATCCAAGTGTAGGATAACCTCCCTTTTCCTAACCAAGTGTAAGAATACATCCCTTATCTAATCCTAGTGTAGTTTTACATCTATATCTAATCCAAGCGTAAGATAACCTCCCTTTTCTCTATGTAGGATTACCTCTCTTGTCTAATCCAAGTGTAGGATTACCTCTCTTGTCTAATCCAAGTGTAGGATTACCTCCCTTATTTAATCCAAGTGTAGGATAACCTCCCTTTTGTTATCTAAGTGTAGGAATACATCCCTTATCTAATCCAAGTGTAGGATAACCTCCCTTTTCTAATCCAAGTGTAGTACTACCTCCCTTATCTAATCCAAGTGCAGGATTACCTCCCTTATCTAATCCAAGTATAGGATTACCTCTCTATCTAATCCAAGTGTAGGATTACATCCTTTTTCTAAGTGTAAGCTAGATTACCTTCCTTGTCTAATCCAAGTGTAAGATTACCTCCCTTATATAATACAAATGAAGGAATACCTCCCTTATATAACCCAAGTGTAGGATTACTTCCCTTGTCTAATCCAAGTGTAGGATTAGCTCCCTTATCTAATCCAAGTGTAGGATGACCTCCCTTATCTAATCCAAGTGTTTGATTACCTCCCTTATCTAATCCAAGTGTTTGATTACCTCCCTTATTCAATCCAAGTGTTTGATTACCTCCCGTATTTAATCCAAGTGTTTGATAACCTCCCTTATCTTATCCAAGTGTAGGATAACCTCCCTTGTCTTATCCAAGAGTAGAATAACCTCCCTTATCTTATCCATAGTCTTTTCACTTATAATAGACAACTTAAGAGTCACAGATTTGACCTTTTTCTTTGAATTCAGTATTTGCTTCTACACTTCAGAGGGTCGTTAGGTAGGGTAAAAGATAAATGTACTTTTCCCTTGGTAGGGATGGACAGGTCACACGTGTCTGTATTCAGACAACATCACTACATCATAATAGGATTTTTGACATGATAGCTTTTCTTGAACAAGGATCTATTACTAAGTTTTAAGGGTAGTGAAAAAAGTCACAGCAAAGACTAACTGAAATGTTCCTGCCTACATCACACTGCCATTATAGATTCAATTAATCTCTTAAATCCAAGTGTAGCATCACCTCTCAGACCAAAATTATTTATTCCAATAATACTGGATTACATCTCAAAACAGCATTCCATGGTTTTACTAGGAATATATGACTTAAGGTTATACGTCCGACTTCTGTTAGCATTATCTCCATACTTAAGCCAATAAATCAGATTTATCAAATCATCGCAATTATCATTCCCAAGTATCTTACAAAGATGTCAACAGTTAATCAAGTTAGTTATGTCATCACTTGATTAATCAAGTTAGTTATGTCATCACTTGATTAATCAAGTTAGTTATGTCATCACTTGATTAATCAAGTTAGTTATGTCATCACTTGATTAATCAAGTTAGTTATGTCATCACTTGATTAATCAAGTTAGTTATGTCATCACTTGATTAATCAAGTTAGTTATGTCATCACTTGATTAATCAAGTTAGTTATGTCATCACTTGATTAATCAAGTTAGTTATGTCATCACTTGATTAATCAAGTTAGTTATGTCATCACTTGATTAATCAAGTTAGTTATGTCATCACTTGATTAATCAAGTTAGTTATGTCATCACTTGATTAATCAAGTTAGTTATGTCATCAATTGATAAATCAAGTTAGTTATGTCATCATTTGATTAATCAAGTTAGTTATGTCATCACTTGATTAATCAAGTAAGTTATGTCATCACTTGATTAATCAAAATACGAAAGTTGTCAAATGATTAATCAAGTTATTTGCAATTTTGGTGGTGTGAAACTCTTAAAGTTAGGTAACATACATCCTCAACTCATTCACCCCTGAACTTTCATAATGAACTATTCCAACCTTTGAATTGGAAGAGTTCAAATGTGTCTTCAGGGGTAAATGAATTAAGTAAAAAAAAAAAAAGGTTTCATGATTCCAGGATTATAGATATGTTGGGTAAATTCTTAACTGTGCAGAGCAACTGAACTTTTAAAACAAAACAACCTGATTTATCATACCCTTGAAGCTCCCATCCCCACCCACACTCTCCCTAAAATAAACCTCCTACAGATGACATACACCTTTGGGGACAATTGTTTGTAATTTGCAGCTGTCAGTGTCTTGTAGCCCCCACATTATTTGGATACAAGTCTTAAACAACAACACCTAGGAATGTCCTTGTGTTTCCCGTGTAGACTTGTGCGTTTATATTTTTCAGATAAATATTGCAGACCAAAAGGAGCTGATACAATATTGATTGTATTATTTTTGATACTCTACACACTTACTGTGTCTATTTTATACACTCACTGTGTCTATGTAAAGAAGAGAATCCCAGTGTTCTATACAGTACACAGACATCAAATATTTACTTAATATTTATTTCAACCCCGACACCTTTTTTTCCCGAATGCTGACAAATCTTAAAAAATAACTTCATTCTGACAAAATGTATCAAATGTTCACCTTATTCTAACATTTAAAAAAAAAGATATACAGTTTTATAATAAAGCAGAAAATATCTGTTCTTATATGGATGGGAGAATTGTGGAGTTTGGTATGTTGTCAGCGAGACCTACCGTGTTTGCCGTTTGTCCCGTTAATGGGTATGATGGTTTTGTCAGGTACAGGACATGCCTCATCTAAATTCATGGTAACTGCTTTCGTCCCATTACACGTATCCTTGACAACGCCAGCCAATTCTGCAAAGACAGAAGAGATTGATGTCTTGTAAAGAAAACATTCAAATCTGTTGGGTCGAAATGATCGCCCAGACAACATAGCTACAGGGCCTTCAGCTTAGCTTGTACAAAAAACCTTCATTGATTATCATATTTTCAAATTTGATACTTTTCATTTTACTTATTAACAAAGCATAATTTTTCTAATTAACAAATGTGAAGTATAATGAACAATATTGATGGTGAAAAATGACCAAACGAAGAAAAATCCTGAAATTTCCTCAATTAACTGGAAAAAAATCTTTAACAAGCCGAGTGGTTTCAAAATGAAAACTGAGATTTCTGTTTAATTTACACCAAAAGGAAAGAGCTGGGCTGTGAAACAATGGAACACCAGACGTTGTTCTTGGTAGCTCGGTAGATTACGGAATACATGTACCATTAAAATGGTATATAAGTGTTAACGTGGTATTAACTGTGAAACATTCCACACAGCCAAAGCTCATTACAAAAGGGAATTGCTACCATTCATTACAACTGTGACAAAATTCGCCACATCAAACTGCACGAATTTCAATTAACTGAACGTGGCAGGTAGGTAATCATTCTACTCCTATAAATGGATTTCTGCAATGAGCTAGAATTTTACTATCTCTTTAATACAGAATCAATAAATTTAAAATAAAAAGTGTTTAAAGATAATCTCATGGATATTTTTATCAAGATATTTTGCACTTGATTTTTTTATATGAAATTCTTATTTTGATAAAAGGCACTAATTTGGTGCATGAATCAGTGTTTCTTGGATTACTGGAAAGTTTCATTTTGATATTTATTTCTCTGTTGTTGATACAATTTTCAGTTGATTGTGTCAAAGCAAATAAAGAATTGCCTGAAATATAGAAACAAAGCATCTTTGATATTAAAACTGATGTTTTATGGAGAATTTTGAGACAATGTTAAGCAATGAGTACTCAAGAACTGAATATCTTTAGATAGAGTTTTAGAAGCTTCTGTCTTGCTGTGGGGCAGAATGTGTCAGGATCATAACAAGACTGTCACAGATTTAAAACTAGTCTTATATAGTGTCTCCCACTAAAGCATGCTACTGGCAAAATAACATTGCTCTAGGACTCCTAGTTTTATAGAAGATATCGTTTGAAATTTTAAACATATTGGGCTCATGACCTTGGAAGTTGTCAAGGTCATTTATTTAAACAATTCTGAGAGCTGTCCCCCTGAGCATCACACAGACAAAAAATTATGATATTTGCCTCGGTCTTCTGCAAAATGCCTGTTTGATGCTTTTGATACATTTCATCCTTGTGACCTTTGAATAGTTCAAGGTCGTTTATTTTAACAAATCTACCAAAGCCCTTTTACAGCAAGATGCAGCAGGCCAAATTTTGTAATGTTATGCTGCATAGTTCTTTAAAAGAAGATTTTGAGGCTTTTGACACCATCAACACCTTGAAAGTGGGCAAAGGTAATGTATTTGTGTTAGGAATATCAAGTATTCCTGTGACATTTGTCTACAAAGACAGTTGCCAGGGTAATGTATTTGTGTTAGGGGTATTCCTGTGATATTTGTCTACAAAGGCTGTTGCCAAGGTAAAGGGGTTTTCCTGTGATATTTGTCTACAAAGACTGTTGCCAGGGTAATGTATTTGTGTTAGGGGTATTCCTGTGACATTTGTCTACAAAGACTGTTGCCAGGGTAATGTATTTGTGTTAGGGGTATTCCTGTGATATTGGTCTACAAAGGCTGTTGCCAAGGTAAAGGGGTTTTCCTGTGATATTCGTCTACAAAGACTGTTGCCAGGGTAATGTATTTGTGTTAGGGGTTTTCCTGTGACATTCGTCTACAAAGACGGTTGCCAAGGTAATGTAATAGTGTTAGGGGTTTTCCTGTGATATTTGTCTACAAAGGCTGTTGCCAAGGTAATGTATTTGTGTTAGGGGTATTCCTGTAACATTTGTCAACAAAGGCTGTTGCCAAGGTAATGTATTTGTGTTAGGGGTTTTCCTGTGACATTCGTCTACAAAGGCTGTTGCCAGGGTAAAGTCTTTGTGTTAGGGGTATTCCTGTGACGTTTGTCTACAAAGGCTGTTGCCAGGGTAATGTATTTGTGCTAGGGGTATTCCTGTGACATTCGTCTACAAAGGCTGTTGCCAGGGTAAAGTATTTGTGTTAGGGGTTTTCCTGTGACATTTGTCTACAAAGGCTGTTGCCAAGGTAATGTATTTGTGTTAGGGGTTTTCCTGTGATATTTGTCTACAAAGGCTGTTGCCAAGGTAATGTATTTGTGTTAGGGGTTTTCCTGTGACATTCGTCTACAAAGACTGTTGCCAAGGTAATGTAATTGTGTTAGGGGTTTTCCTGCGACATTCGTCTACAAAGACTGTTGCCAAGGTAATGATTTTGTGTTAGGGGTTTTCCTGTGACATTCGTCTACAAAGGCTGTTGCCAAGGAAATGTAATTGTGTTAGGGGTTTTCCTGTGACATTCGTCTACAAAGGCTGTTGCCAAGGTAATGGATTTGTGTTAGGGGTTTTCCTGTGACATTCGTCTACAAAGGCTGTTGCCAGGGTAAAGTCTTTGTGTTAGGGGTATTCCTGTGACATTTGTCTATAAAAGCTGTTGCCAGGGTAATGTATTTGTGTTAGGGGTATTCCTGTGATATTTGTCTACAAAGGCTGTTGCCAAGGTAAAGGGGTATTCCTGTGACATTTGTCAACAAAGGCTGTTGCCAAGGTAATGTATTTGTGTTAGGGGTTTTCCTGTGACATTCGTCTACAAAGGCTGTTGCCAAGGAAATGTAATTGTGTTAGGGGTTTTCCTGTGACATTCGTCTACAAAGACTGTTGCCAAGGTAATGTAATTGTGTTAGGGGTTTTCCTGCGACATTCGTCTACAAAGACTGTTGCCAAGGTAATGATTTTGTGTTAGGGGTTTTCCTGTGACATTCGTCTACAAAGACGGTTGCCAAGGTAATGTAATAGTGTTAGGGGTTTTCCTGTGATATTTGTCTACAAAGGCTGTTGCCAAGGTAATGTATTTGTGTTAGGGGTTTTCCTGTGATATTTGTCTACAAAGGCTGTTGCCAAGGTAATGTATTTGTGTTAGGGGTATTCCTGTGACATTCGTCTACAAAGGCTGTTGCCAAGGTAATGGATTTGTGTTAGGGGTTTTCCTGTGACATTCGTCTACAAAGACTGTTGCCAAGGTAATGTAATAGTGTTAGGGGTTTTCCTGTGATATTCGTCTACAATTTTTTTTTCTTGTGAATGCTATTAACAGTGAACCAAGTTAGGATTGTAATCATAGTCAATATAGTGTGGTCAATTTCAATGGTTTTGTCATTTTGGATATTTGCCAAATTTGATCACGCATTCAGAATTATTTTTACGCATTCAGTTTTTTTTTATATGCATTCAGAAATATTTTTACGAGGTGGTCAGATGATGTAGTGGACAGCACACTGGCCTTTAACCAATCAGACATGAAAATGTATTGATTAGGTCATAGTGCCCACCACATGTTGTCTCTGGGTACTCTGGTTTCCTCCCCTATGTGCCTTGTCCAGGGCCAACCAAAAACCTTCTTTTATAATTATTGTAAAAAAAATAAAGTTTATATTTTTAACATTGAATTTCACTGGTGAAATTAAAACACAAAGTCAAGTAATTAAAATATTTATATATATATATTTTTTAAATTTAAATTGACGATTCAACATGTGGGACAGTATATGTAGTACTATTACCAGTGACAGTTTGTGTGGCTATCAACACAAACATGTACCACCCAGATATTAAATATCAATGATGTAGTGTTGGGGTTATCTTGCCAAAGCAATATGCTATTATCAAAGCCCTATATCTTATGACAGCTGATCAGTCAGGCTCCGTGGAAACAGATATACCTATTTAAATAATCTGAAGCGGGGTAAGTTATCTTGATCAGTCATGTGAAGGAATCAACAATGATTGGCTGTCAGCGAGTGTTTCTCCGACAATACAGTTTATAATGGGACGATCAAGGAGGACTTCACAATCATAATGGTAAAATCAGTGATGACCTTGGGGATCACAGGTCTCACAAATACGTATTACCCAAGAAATTTGTCTACAGCAAAACACGAATGGCCCCGTAACTTTTGTTCAGAATACACAGGTTTTCTAATTCCACAGACCACATATCTTAATACTTACTATTTCTCAATACCTACCATGATTTTTTTCCGGGCATCTGAACTATTATGAACAAAGTTTTGTCAAATTGAGTAAAAATACTTATTATCGTATCTGATATTTGACAAACTCGATGTAAATTACAGGTATGTTTTTCAAGCTGACCACACTTTGTCCAGTGTCCCCCTTAGTGTCCGTGTCGGTCTACACAAGACAATCAATGGAGACCCCCCAGTGTCTGTCCTGGCTTTCTAGTCTCCAGCCTCCGAGGACTAGACCTGATCAACATCATGTCCAATTTCTTTATCCGTTTATCATCGTTTATCATTAAAAGATTTCCATACCAGAACCTGTGTAAGATTCCTTATGTTTCACCATTAGCATGAGGAGGTCAGTGAATTGACCAAGTACAGAGATAGCCATGCTGTATAATTGTCCGCATATGACTGTCTCTGTCTGATAAAGCTGTCTTGGAATAGCTAAGACATTTTGAGATAATAAACAGAGCATATTCCAGAAGAAGTCGAAAATGCATTTACATATGGAGTTGGGATTAAATTGTCACAAAAATGAAACTAACTGTCCAACTGTTGTCAATGAAATGTAATGTTTGCCTAACTGTTGTCACACGATGAGTATTATCTGCCTAACTGTTGTAATAAAAATTTAGGCACATTTTCATCACAAAGTTGTAATTTTTGGCCAATATGTCTTAAAATATGTACTAGCTACCTAAAACTGATCATCATGTGATGATTGTTGCTTCATTTTTATCATGGATTTGTTGTTGATCTTTTTGTTGATGTGGCAGGTTTTAATTGTACATTTGATGTAGAACATCTAGATTGAACTTCTCTCGGCTCAGTTGGTAGAGCTGCAGACTGGGAAGTGGGGTGTTGATGTTAGATCCCTGGTTTGGGTAAAACGTCTCTTTCCTCTTACAGTTTTATTATTTAGTCTTTTTTTAAGGTTTTAGTTGTTTGATCTTTGCAAGACATAAGATGTCATAAAGATTTATTCATAATAACGGAGCAATATGCAGAACTATAGCACAAGCATGGAACGAACAATCAGGAATTTCACATAAAGTCAACAAATGGTTCTAGAAGACTCTGATACAACAGAAAATGAATTCCTCCGAAACCAGCCGAGGAATAATTCCGTATTCTCCGTAGCTGAACCGAACAAACCATCAGCCTCCCAAGAGTGTTTGTTCCCACTGATACACACCATGCCCCATATATATCTATATTAATACCACAAATTAGAGCTAAGGGACGCAAATATTTCCTCATTTCTCTTAAATCAATGATTGCTGCGTTTTGTTTTGAAAAGATTTCATGACATGGTGTTAAAATGCTTCCAATTACTTATAGTGATTTATAGGTTTTACCCGAACTTTCAAATTACAATATCTGAGTTATGGTTGGTACGAGACAAGGACAGATTGTGTAGGCCAGCAGAATATTTCATCTGCCAGATTGTCTTTTTTAGTAGTTCATTCATCATTAAGATTTGGAAGATCCATATATGGTAATATAGAACAGGGTACCTCAAGACAAGCTGTTCCCCGTAAAGGTTGTATGTCAACACGAAGTGTGTCACAAGATATACAGCTGGCCTCCCTATGTAAGGCTTTTCTCAATGTAGGAGGTCCCTCAAGACTGGGTATTTAAAAACACTGATAGTATTTTAGCGACAGCAATTCAAAAGACAGGTTCCCTTTCAAGACAGTATTCAAAGATAGGTGGTCTTCTATAACAATGTATTTCACAACATTCAATTTGTGGTCTCTTAAGACAGAGACTTACAGAGACTCACAAACTAGGTGGTCTCTCAATATAGGGTATTTCACAAGAAATGTGGTCTCTTTAGACAGGGCATTTAACGAAATAAGTGGTCTCTCTATATAGGTTGGTTTCTCAATATAGGGTATTTCACAAGAAATGTGGTCTCTTAAGACAGGGCATTGTCCAAACTAGGTAGTCTCTCAATATAGTGTATTTCACAAGAAATGTGGTCTCTTTAGACAGGGCATGTAACGAAATAAGTGGTCTCTCTATATAGGTTGGTTTCTCAACATAGGTTATTTCACAAGAAATGTGGTCTCTTAAGACAGGGCATTGTCCAAACTAGGTAGTCTCTCAATATAGTGTATTTCACAAGAAATGTGGTCTCTTTAGACAGGTCATTTCACGAACTAGGTGGTCTCTCAATATAGGGTATTTCGCAAGAAATGTGGTCTCTTTAGACAGGGCATTTCGCAAACTAGGTAGTCTCTCAATATAGGGAATTTCACAAGAAATGTGGTCTCTTTAGACAGGTCATTTCACGAACTAGGTGGTCTCTCAATATAGGGTATTTCGCAAGAAATGTGGTCTCTTTAGACAGGGCATTTTACAAACTAAGTGGTCTCTCAATATAGGGTATTTCACAAGAAATGATGCCTCTTTAGACAGGGCATAGGTCGTCTCTCAATATAGGGTATTTCACAAGAAATATGGTCTCTTTAGACAGGGCATTTTACAAACTAAGTGGTCTCTCAATATAGGGTATTTCACAAGAAATGAGGTCTCTTAAGACAGGGCATTTCACAAACTAGGTGGTCTCTCAATATAGGGTATTTCACAAGAAATATGGTCTCTTTAGACAGGGCATTTTACAAACTAGGTGGTCTCTCAATATAGGGTATTTCGCAAGAAATGTGGTCTCTTTAGACAGGGCATTTAACGAAATAAGTGGTTTCTCTATATAGGTTGGTTTCTCAATATAGGGTATTTCACAGAAATGTGGTCTCTTAAGACAGGGCATTTTACAAACTAGGTAGTCTCTCAATAAAGAGTATTTCACAAGAAATGTGGTCTCTTTAGACAGGTCATTTCACGAACTAGGTGGTCTCTCAATATAGGGTATTTCACAAGAAATGTGGTCACTTAAGACGGGGCATTTCACAAACTAGGTGGTCTCTCAATATAGGGTATTTCACAAGAAATATGGTCTCTTTAGACAGGGCATTTTACAAACTAGGTGGTCTCTCAATATAGGGTATTTCACAAGAAATGTGGCCTCTTTAGTCAGGGCAATTCACATACTAGGTAGTCTCTCAATATAGGGTATTTCACGAGAAATGTGGTCTCTTTAGACAGGGCATTTCACGAACAAGGTGGTCTCTCAATATAGGGTATTTCACAAGAAATGATGCCTCTTTAGACAGGGCATAGGTCGTCTCTCAATATAGGGTATTTCACAAGAAATGATGCCTCTTTAGACAGGGCATAGGTCGTCTCTCAATATAGGGTATTTCACAAGAAATATGGTCTCTTTAGACAGGGCATTTTACAAACTAAGTGGTCTCTCAATATAGGGTATTTCACAAGAAATATGGTCTCTTTAGACAGGGCATTTTACAAACTAAGTGGTCTCTCAATATAGGGTATTTCACAAGAAATGTGGTCTCTTTAGACAGGGCATTTCACGAACTAGGTGGTCTCTCAATATACGGTATTTCACAAGAAATGAGGTCTTTTAAGACAGGGCATTTCACGAACTAGGTGGTCTCTCAATATAAGGTATTTCACAAGAAATGTGGTCACTTAAGACGGGGCATTTCACAAACTAGGTGGTCTCTCAATATAGGGTATTTCACAAGAAATGTGGTCTCTTAAAACGGAGCATTTTACATGATAAATGGTTCTCAAGACAGGGTGTTTCATAAGAAAGTTTGCTTCCCCTCACTGCCCTCTATTTGACCTCTCTTTAGGACTTGTCATATGTGCAAAGTTTCAGCAATTACAGTCCAGCTCTTATTTTAAGAAAATGAAATAGCCCTTTAGGTCTTTTTATTCACTATGGTCTCTCTCAACAGCTTTATTGACCTGTATCATTCACCATATACATGGACTCTAAGACATCCAAGCTATTTCAATGAAACTTCTTATTAAGATTCTATAAGACGGGCTTGGAGCTAACTAATTCACTGCAGACTTGATAGACAGGTTTTGAGCTCACTAACTCAGTGCAGACTTGATAGACAGGTTTTGAGCTCACTTATTCACTGCAGACTTGATAGACAGGTTTTGAGCTAACTAGTTCAGTGCAGACTTTATAGACAGGTTTTGAGCTAACTTGTTCAGTGCAGACTTTATAGACAGGTTTTGAGCTAAATAATTCACTGCAGACTTTATAGACAGGTTTTGAGCTAACTAATTCACTGCAGACTTTATAGACAGGTTTTCAGCTAACTAATTCACTGCAGACTTTGTAGACAGGTTTTGAGCTAACTAATTCACTGCCGACTTTATAGACAGGTTTTGAGCAAACTAAATCACTACAAATTTAATAGACAGGTTTGAGCTCACTTATTCACTGCACACTTGATAGATGGAATTGAGCTAACTAAATCACTACAGATTTTATAGACGGGTTTGAGCTAACTCAATCACTACAGACTTTATAGACAGGTTTTGAGCTCACCCATCAACTGCAGACTTTATAGACAGGTTTTGAGCTCACTAACTCAGTACAGACTTTATAGACAGGTTTTGAGCTCACTAACTTAGTACAGACTTTATAGACAGGTTTTGAGCTCTCTAACTCAGCACAGACTTTATAGACAGGTTTTTAGTTCACTTACTCACTGCCTGCCGACTTTATAGACAGGTTTTGCGCTCACTTACTCAGTACAGACTTTATAGATAGGTTTTGAGCTCTCTAACTCAGTACAGACTTTATAGATAGGTTTTGAGCTCTCTAACTCAGTACAGACTTTATAGTTAGGTTTTGAGCTCACGAACTCAGCACAGACTTTATAGACAGGTTTTTAGTTCACTTACTCACTGCCTGCCGACTTTATAGACAGGTTTTGCGCTCACTTACTCAGTACAGACTTTATAGACACGTTTTGAACTCCCTAACTTAGTACAGACTTTATAGACAGGATTTGAGCTCACTAACTTAGTACAGAATTTATAGACAGGTTTTGAGCTCTCTAACTCAGCACAGACTTTATAGACAGGTTTTGATCTCTCTAACTCAGTACAGACTTTATAGTTAGGTTTTGAGCTCACGAACTCAGGACAGACTTTATAGATAGGTTTTGAGCTCACTAACTCAGTACAGACTTTATAGTTAGGTTTTGAGCTCACGAACTCAGGACAGACTTTATAGATAGGTTTTGAGCTCTCTAACTCAGTACAGACTTTATAGATAGGTTTTGAGCTCACGAACTCAGGACAGACTTTATAGATAGGTTTTGAGCTCACGAACTCAGTTCAGACTTTATAGACAGGTTTTGAGCTCACTAACTTAGTACAGAATTTATAGACAGGTTTTGAGCTCACGAACTCAGTACAGACTTTATAGATAGGTTTTGAGCTCACGAACTCAGTACAGACTTTATAGACAGGTTTTGAGCTCACTAACTTAGTACAGACTTTATAGACAGGTTTTGAGCTCTCTAACTCAGCACAGACTTTATAGACAGGTTTTGAATTCACTTACTCACTACCGACTTTATAGACAGGTTTTGAGCTCACTAAATCACTAGACTTTATAGACAGGTTTGAGCTCACCCATCAACTGCAGACTTTATAGACAGTTTTTGAGCTCACTTACTCAGTACAGACTTTATAGACAGGTTTTGAGCTCACTAACTCAGTGCAGACTTTATAGACAGGTTTTGAGCTCACTAACTCACTACAGACTTTATAGACAGGTTTTGAGTTCACTTACTCACTGCCGATTTTATAGACAGGTTTTGAGTTTACTTATTCACTGCAGACTTGATAGACAGGTGTTTAGCTCACCAATTCACTACAGACTTTAAAGACACTCACTGGTTTTGAGCTTTCTTATTCACCAATCTGTCTGCACAGGTTTTAGCAGTCTTTCTGGAAATGTTTTATTGAGTTTGCTTTTTCACAATAGTTTCTCAAGACAGGTTTTATTGACCAACAGCTTCATAGAGTACAGCTTTGATAAGGTCATACAACAATCGATCATAAGCTAAAGGCTTTCATAAAAGTAAACCAAAATATAAAAACGTGAAGAGAAAGCTTCAGGAATGAAGATAATGAGGAAGGTGTGAGGTTGACAGATTGATTTCACTCAGTAACCGTCCAATGTACTATATATATCACACTGGTCGACGCACTATTACTGTAACCACCGGATATAGGAATGGAGCAAGGCAAGCTCTGAGCCTCAACAAAGTATGTGGTTAGAGAGACATAACTGTTAAATGTAATTACCAATGGATAATCCACGTATCGGCATCTGCCAATATCAATGGATTTGCAATAAAAAGCACGCCTCTGCATTATAAATTGTCTGTGGTTCTTGCCAATACATTGAGATATGATACATGTGTGGGGAAATCTTGGGGTTCTCGATTTGCACGGTTTATCTGCATAAAGACACGATCTCGTTATCTTAAATGTAATGACACACGAGGACACACCATAGAATTACATGTCAGTATTTCACAGCGCAAAAACTGACATGCTATTCGTAAGAGAGTGACCTGTCCGATGATTACAATACATTTTGAAGCACCTCCGAACATCTATAGAGACATACCCTGCGTGTCTAGTCACTAAATGATGACCGAAGAAAGCGCCAGACCAGCAGTGACCTAAAGACATCTCGGTAATAAAGTTTTACCACGACTTGCTCAATCTATCTCTGGGGAAATCTCCAAGACAACAGTTATCGAAGTCATACATTTCGGCAGATAATGATTGTCAACATGATTTCTACCGCAGGCACAAAAAGCCACCACACCAAATTTCTTCAATGGATCAATAATATTTCACTGCAAGTTTCTTTAAGAAAGTGTGCAAAAATTACAAACACACTTTAAAAACCAATTACCTTGACAGAAGAAATCTTTCCAAGTCAAATTGTATGTGGATAGAAGCCATAAAATATTCCTAAGCCTCACCAGCATACAATTACAGAAACAGAGAATGTCTTCCAAAGTTTATGAGCTACTAAAATTTACTTAACACATAACATCAAAACGTAGCTATGACTAATACTTTTGTCTTTCTACTGGCAACCAATAATCCACGTTTCCCACTATCAACCATCACCAATCCACTTGTCCCACTATCAACCCTCACATCACCAATCCACTTGTCCCACTATCAATTATCACCAATCCACTTGTCCCACTATCAACCATCACCAATCCACTTGTCCCACTATCAACCCTCACATCACCAATCCATTTGTCCCACTATCAACCATCACCAATCCACTTGTCCCACTATCAGCCAGATTAATCCACTTACCCACTATCAGCCATCACTAATCCACTTTTTCCACTATCAGCCATATCTAATCCATTTGTACCACTATCAGCCATATCTAATCTACTTGGCCCACTATCAGCCGTCACCAATCCATTTGTCCCATTATCAGCCACCACTAATCCACTTGTACCAATATCAGCCATCACTAATCCACTTGCCCCACTATCAGCCATATCTAATCTACTTGTCCCGCTATCAGCCATCACCAATCCATTTGTCCCATTATCAGCCATCACTAATCCACTTGTCCCACTATCAGCCATATCTAATCCCCTTGTCCCACTATCAACCATCACCAATCCACTTGTACCAATATCAGCCATTTCTAATCCACTTTTTCCACTATCAGCCATATCTAATCCATTTGTCCCACTATCAGCCATATCTAATCTACTTGTCCCACTATCAGCCGTCACCAATCCATTTGTCCCATTATCAGCCATCACTAATCCACTTGTACCAATATCAGCCATCACTAATCCACTTGCCCCACTATCAGCCATATCTAATCCATTTGTCCCACTATCAGCCAGATTAATCCAATATCCCACTATCACCCATCACTAATCCACTTGTCCCAATATCAGCCATCGCTAATCCACTTGCCCCACTATCAGGCATATCTAATCCATTTGTCCCACTATCAGCCATATTAATCCCCCTGTCCCACTATCAGCCATCACTAATCAACTCATCCCACTATCAACCATCACCAATCCACTTGTACCAATATCAGCCATCACTAATCCACTTTTCCCACTATCAGCCATACCTAATCCACCTGTCCCACTATCAGCCATCACTACTCCACTTGTACCAATATCAGCCATTTCTACTCCACTTTTTCCACTATCAGCCATATCTAATCCCTTTGTCCCACTATCAGCCAGATTAATCCCCTAACCCACTATCAGTCATCACTTATCCAGTTGTCCCACTATCAGCGATCACTAATCCACTTGTCCCACTATCAACCATCACCAATCCATTTGTACCAATATCAGCCATTTCTAATCCACTTTTCCCACTATCAGCCATACCTAATCCACCTGTCCCACTATCAGCCATATCTATTCAACTTGTCCCACTATCAGCCATATCTAATCAATTTGTCCCACTATCAGCCAGATTAATCCCCTAACCCACTATCAGTCATCACTTATCCACTTGTCCCACTATCACCCATCACTAATCCCCTTGTCCCACTACCAGCCATATCTAATCCATTTGTCCCATTATCAGCCATATCTAATCCTCCTGTCCCACTATCAGCCATATCTAACCTACTTGTCCCACTATCAGCCGTCACCAATCCATTTGTCCAATTATCAGCCATCACTACTCCACTTGTCCCACTATCAGCCATATCTAATCCACTTGTCCCACTATCAGCCACATCTAATCCACTTGTCCCACGTGCACTATCAGCCATATCTTATTCATTTGTCCCACTATCAGCCATATTAATCCACCTGTCCCACTATCAGCCATCACTAATCCACTTGTCCCACTATCAGCCACCACTTATCCACTTTCCCCACTATCAGCCATCATTAATCCACTTGCCCCACTATCAGTCATCACTAATCTTATTGCCCCTATATCAGCCTTTTTCATATGCTTGAACATTTCTCGCAATCACATTGGCTGGATCCTATACACGTGACCAGTCCTCAAAAACTCATGTAGACTGGTTATCTGGTGAATATCTGATTTCTAAATATAGCCTATATGGAAATTCCCCTCACCCTGTCCTAGCGCATGCCGGTTAAACCAGAACGCGATCTGTCAGACAATAACAGAAGATGGCTGATGGCGAAAGCTTTGCCTCAGTAACATTTGAAAATTTCCAAATGCTACACGAGGATGAAGAGCCTGTTAGCGCAAATGCAATTCGCCTCGTTAAAATAACTTTTTCAGGTTCATATCACATCATATTCGCCAGCACAACAGTCCATAACTGTATAGTAATGCAGAAGATATTTGAGTTATCTTGCGTTCCATAATTCTTTGTTTCTCCAAGGTTAATCCTGTTTCACGAGGGTGAAGCCCCGAATGAAACATAATTAATCAAGGAGAGACAAAAAATCATGTTTCCTTACAGTATGGGAAATAAATAATTTACTATGACAAAAAAATCAATCAAGCGATCAAAAAAATTTAACACTTAGTAAAGATGATCAGGTTGACGTGCCATTGTTGTTGTAAGGTTCCGTCAATCAGAACTAGGTTTTGCTGGCTTTTGTCTATTTTTCTTATGAGGCTCCGAATAAGTGAAATATGATCGGGAAAACTGGAGCACACGAGGGTGACATGATGTTTTATTACCCTATCATGTGACCAGTATCATCCAATCAGACCCACTGTTATAAAGATGAGGTATAATAATACAGTTTGTGGCGTTCTCAGAGGAGAACTTTACAAGTGGGCAATGTGTGATCATGGTAATTGTATGAAATGAGTGTAAATTTTTTATGAGGGCAATTTTATAAAAAAAGTTTTTTTATTGCACTTTCATATTGTAGGGCAACATTTCATAATTAGGGCAGTTCTATATGGTGAGGGAAATACTTTGAGGTTTGGCATAACGTTGTGGTTAGGCATAAATGAAATATTTCATTTTACTTGTCAAGAGACATTCCAACCATTTTGTCATATCTGAAAGTACATCTTTCTAACGTTTGTTTTTAGTTTTAAAAAGGTTTGTTATAGTAACATTATCAGAATTGGAAACACTGACCTGTATAGCAGAAAATATACCATTCTTGACACACAACCCCTTGTGACAGTTGTTTTCATAATCACAATTGTTGTAGCTCATGATGTACTCTTTAAGCTGGTGCTCAAGGTATGATGAAAGACAAGATTTTAATTCTCGTGAATAGTGGTCCTTCAAGATGCTGTAGGTGCAGGATTGATCTATTGTTCACAGACCAGTCTCAAAACGGGTGATGACTAACCATGATAGGATATAAAATTTACACTTAATGCCCTTTGTTTAATTTCATTTCACATTCAAACATATAACAATCCACTTGACAGAGCCTATCGATGACTTAACTACAGATTTAACATGTTTACCTGATGCCAGTATTCAAACCCTTCCTACCATCTCAACATTATTTGTCTGTGGCAAGTTACTAAATTGGCCACCAATAAAAGATAAGTAGTCCAGCCAGACGAACACAAGGACGCATGACAGTCCTGCACAGACAAACGCAAGCATGCATGACAGTCACGCACAGACAAACGCAAGGATGCATGACAGTCCTGCACAGACGAACGCAAGGATGTATGACAGTCCCCACAGACGAACGCAAGGACGCATGACAGTCCTGCACAGACAAACGCAAGATTGCACGACAGTACCGCACAGACGAACGCAAGCACACACGACAGTCCTACACAGACAAACGCAAGGACACAAAACAGTCCTGCACAGACGAACGCAAGGATGCACGACAGTCCCCACAGACAAATGCAAGGTTGCACGACAGTCCCCACAGACAAAAGCAAAGATGCATGACAGTCCTGCACAGACAAACGCAAGGATGCACGACAGTCCCCACAGACGAACGCAAGGTTGCACGACAGTCCCCACAGACAAATGCAAAGATGCATGACAGTCCTGCACAGACAAACGCAAGGATGCACGACAGTCCCCACAGACGAACGCAAGGTTGCACGACAGTCCCCACAGACAAACGCAAGGATGCACGACAGTCCCCACAGATGAACGCAAGGACACACGACAGTCCTGCACAGACAAAAGCAAGGATGAACGACAGTCCTGCACAGACGAACGCAAGGATGCACAACATTCTCGGACAGACAAATGCAAAGATGCATGACAGTCCCCACAGATGAACGCAAGGACCGACGACAGTCCTGCACAGACAAACGCAAGGATGCACGACAGTCCTGCACAGACGAACGCAAGGATGCACAACAATCCCCACAGACAAACGCAAGGACGCACGACAGTCCTACACAGACAAACACAAAGACACAAAACAGTACTGCACAGACAAACGCAAAGACACAAAACAGTCCTGCACAGATGAACGCAAAGACACAAAACAGTACTGCACAGACGAACGCAAGGACGCACGACAATCCCCACAGACAAACGCAAAGACACAAAACAGTACTGCACAGACAAACGCAAAGACACAAAACTGTACTGCACAGACAAACGCAAAGACACAAAACAGTTCTGCACAGACGAACACAAGGATGCACGTCATTCTCCGACAGACAAATGCAAAGAGGCATGACAGTCCTGCACAGACAAACGCAAGGACGCATGACAGTCCTGCACAGACGAACGCAAGACAGTCCTGCACAGATGAACACAAGGATGCACGTCATTCTCGGACAGACAAACGCTAGGATGCATGACAGTCCCAACAGACAAACGAAAAGAGGCACGACATTGCTGCAGACAAACGCAATGACACACAACAGAACTAGTTTGCATAATACCTTGCCAACTTTGTTGGATGGGGAATTAAAATCTCAGATAGGCAGGAAGAAGGCTTAACGAATAGTGTGGTTTATTTATAAAAAGTTGTATTGTGTACTTGGTTAAAAAGAGACAGTTTTTAATGTCAAAACTAGGCAAATGATAACAGAAACAACTCCTCGGTTTTCACTAGAACTGGAGTGATGACCTTTTGTGTACTAACCGACCTGGAGACCATAGCTGTTTATAGCCATGATTATAAAACTTACGATAAAATCAACTCTGACAAACAATACTCTGATTTCATGACGTGTCAGGGTCAGAGACGAATAATTTACATAATCATTACAAGGTAATTTGCATATTATCAGTTGAGGATTAAAAGGGTTTTTTGTACTGTTTAACGAAACTAATGTACTCTTGATATCATATTCCTGATCTGTTCGGCGATTAAAGTGCCCTAAACCCCTTAACATACGACACTCCGACTTCATCTTTACGGATGTGATATACAATACTCAGTCAACTTCATCAACAGCGGAAGTCCATTAGGGACAGATATAACTATCATACACAAATTCACCGAAACAAAATCCAAAACAGGACCAAACAACCCCAGCCAAGTAATGGGGACACAAACAAGACTTGTTGATCCAATGTATTCAATGAAAATAAACAAATATATGTGACGTGGAAGATGTCATTTTCAGAAGTGTTTTTAATAATCCACTTACTATTTACTCTACAGAGTTACATCAATAAAGACTCAAAAAGGATTAAAAAACTAATCCTACGAAATACATAATTCAACTTGATGATGGCGATACTGGCTTTTTAAGAAAAAATCCCTACAAAATAATTGCTTTCAATATGACTCTTTCTAAACATTAAAAATTAAAGAGACTTTCAAGAAATTATTTGTAATGGTGAAAGAGGATCCTCTGTGTGGCAGCCCAAAGGTGGTGATGGGTTATAACCTTAACTAATGGAGTTGGGCAGAAACTCTAGTCCATGAAAAAAGTCACCAAGCAAAAGTCAGAGTTGTCAATTAATGTACGGGCATGACGGATACACAAAGCAGAGACGATTCATCATCATTATCTGCTGTAGTACCCATACACTGTAAAGTCTGGGATCTGTGTAGGATTCTACAGGGTCCAGTGGATTTGTGTATGATTCTACAGGGTCCAGTGGATTTGTGTATGATTCTACAGGGTTCTGTGGATTTGTGTATGATTCTACAGGGTCCAGTGGATTTGTGTATGATTCTACAGGGTCCAGTGGATTTGAGTAGGATTCTACAGGTTCCGGTGGATTTGTGTGGAATTCTACAGGGTCTGGTGGATTTGTGGAGGATTCTGCAGGGTCCGGTGGATTTGTGTGTGATTCTACAGGGTCCAGTGGATTTGTGTATGATTCTACAGGGTCCAGTGGATTTGTGTATGATTCTACAGGTTCCGGTGGATTTGTGTAGGATTCTACAGAGTCCGGTGGATTTGTGTGGAATTCTACAGGGTCTGGTGGATTTGTGTAGGATTCTGCAGGGTCCGGTGGATTTGTGTGGGATTCTACAGAGTCTGGTGGATTTGTGTAGGATTCTGCAGGGTCCGGTGGATTTGTGTAGGATTCTACAGATTCCGTTGGATTTGTTTGGGATTTAACATGGTCAGGTGGATTTGTTTAGGATTTAACAGGGCCAGGTGGATTTGTGTAGGATTCTACAGGGTCTGGTGGATTTGTTTAGTAATTTAACAGGGTCCAGTGGATTTGTGTAGGATTCTACAGGGTCCGGTGGATTTGTGTAAGATTCTACAGAGTCCAGTGATTTGTTTAGGATTTAACAGGGCCCGGTGGATTTGTTTAGTAATTTAACAGGGTCCAGTGGATTTGTGTAGGATTCTACAGGGTCTGGTGGATTTGTGTAGGATTCTACAGATTCCGTTGTATTTGTTTGGGATTTAACATGGTCAGGTGGATTTGTGTAGGATTCTACAGGGTCTGGTGGATTTGTTTAGTAATTTAACAGGGCCCGGTGGATTTGTTTAGGATTTAACAGGGTCCAGTGGATTTGTGTATGATTCTACAGGGCCCGGTGGATTTGTTTAGGATTTAACAGGGTCCAGTGGATTTGTGTAGGATTCTACAGAGTCCGGTGGATTTGTGTAGGATTCTTGAGGGTCCAGTGGATTCATTTAGGATTTCACAGGGTCCAGTTGATTTGTGTAGGGTTCCGTAAGGTCCAGCAATTTGTGTAGGGCTCCGGAAGGTCAAGTGGATTTGTGCAGGATTCCAAGGGGTCCAGTCATTTCTCAAAGGTGCAGTTGTTTATGTACACATGCACAAACACATTGAATTTGTGTAGGACTTCACAAGCAGGGTTAAGCCGTTTAAAAATACATGTTCTGAAAAGTGGATTTATTTAGGTAAAATATTTGGAAGTTTTTTGTTTTTTTTAGACACAGGAGCATGGTCTAGTGGGTTTGTGAAAATTTCTACTGGGTCTAGTCACTTAAAAAAACGTACAATGCAATATGAATCATATAAAAGATGAATAGGTGTCTTAGCTGATTAGTTTTAGTTATGAAAAGGGAAGATTTATAAGTAAATCCACTTTCACTTTATACTTAACATTGTTTATTTTCACAGAGAAACTCCGTGTTTCTGTTAATATCACATGTCACTTGATGTGATTTTTTTCATTTGATAAATGACACGTGACATAAAGAGGAACAGTATGTAGGTAACACAAAACTGTGTTACCCATTACAGACGTTACACTTACTACGACCATTACGGTAGTAAATCTGAGGTCTGAGGAGATCTAAAGATATCAGGAAACCGTGTGAAGAATGGTGTACAGTGTACAATCCCCACACTGACCTCTCTTGGCAGGTACCTCACGCTCAGACAAGTCGGCCTGTAATCTGACGGCGCTGATTATGTTGAATGACAATAATGAGCTTTTATATTGTCTATGGAGTGCAGGAAGAACCTCGACAGTCTCCACCTCGCCGTGGAAATGCAGTGGGACCATTAGATTTAATGGTTTCTCTACACATTCCAGTTAGATGGCCCATTTAAATGGAGCATAATCTGATACTTTAAAATTAAATTATTTTAAAACAAATATTTTATTATCCACAGGAAATTTGATTAAAAACGGATGAAAATCCATTTGCTGTTGTTTAGAAATTACATGACGACCAAGCATATCATTCAAAAATTGAATTTGGCAGTGTACATGATTTAAAGGATCCAAAAAACAAGCCTTTTTCATACAAATTTAAAAACACAGCAACATGCTTTAATTGCAAAAGATGTATTGTGATAAAACCATGATTATGTATGATTAACAGAGAAATGGGGTCCAACGTCAGCTAAGACAGGCTTTACACATAATATTGCAAAGTGTACGGACAATCTCCCCTTACCAACGATAAAACTGTTAATCTCCTTCTAAATGATGGCTGGTAATGGTACAGATGACCCCCCCCCCCTCCTCCAGTCAATGACAACCCGTACTCCATGAGCTAGCCCATATACACAACACATGTATAGTTTCCCCAGTACAACTGATATGTACAACTGTTCAATACTTGCCATGCCACCTCGCCTTATCACATGTGATGCATATTGAAGGTGCATGTTCTGTGCATGTGTACCTGTGATGTAATGCCTGCAGAACCAGATAGCGTTCACCTCGTACAGATCGGCTTCGGTGTACGTCAATCAACTCAATGTATGGATTGCATCATTTTTAAACTGAGAACCAAATCTCCAACATGTCATGTTTTTAGGACGAGCAAAAAGAAGGGAAAGGAATAAAAAAAATAAGATAGAGGATTGAGGGATAGGAGAAGGAAGAAATTTTTAAGGAGATTGAAGAGAAATGGTGGGGGGGGGAAGTAACAGGATAGGGAGAGAAAAGGGACGGAAAGATTTAAGGGAGGGGGATAAATGGAGAAGAAATTGAGTGGAGGATGAAAAGGTACAATAATATAACTGAAACTGTTTTGGATGTGGAAAGAAAGAACAAAGAAAAGAAAAGATAGCAATGTTACTGGAAGGCAGGAGTTAAGGATTATTTTAAGGAGCGATGTAGAGGAGGAAGGAGGAATAAAGAGGAAGGAGTCAATGGAAAGGACAAAGTAAGGAGGAATGGAAGACAGGAAGATGGATAGATAGGGGAGGAGAAACTTAGTGCAAGGACCAGCTAGAAAAGCAGAGAAAACACAAAGAGGAAGAAAGGATTAAGAAGACAGAATGAGAGCGAATACCAAATATGTCAAACCACTTGTATAACTAACCAGAGCCTCTATATTTGTAGCATCCTCCTGATATGTGATGTATAGGATGTGGCACTTCTGTATGTGTGAGGTAAAGCTGACATTACAATTTGGAAGGTATGAACGACAAATTTGTAGGTGGGAGATGTATTGCCAGATTTGTTCCTACGCCGACACAAGACAAAACCTACCAAACATTCCACATATCCACCAACCTCTACGTGTGAGGGTGGCAATGAACAAGATCATCTTTGCTGTCTTATATCTGTAAAAAGAAAAATCAAGGCTGAGGAAACACATGCTAGACTGTACCTCATCTTTCCTGCACGTACACCGAGACAATAATGCCAAAAGATTAAACCACATCAAAAGTTTTCTCACATTTACCACAGCTCCTGACAAATTATAAGATCAGTGTAATAGTTGTTAGTGATATTTGTGTGGAATAACTAGGATGCTCCAAGATTCCTGTGTCAGACACAGGGAACAGTTACAGAAAATCAGGCGAGGACTATAGGTACAGTAATGTAGGACATTTTCCTCTCTACACAGGTGTTGGAAAGTAGGCTCCACCTTTTGTCCCCACACAGGTGTTAAAAAGTAAACTAAACTTTTTGTCCCCACACAGGTGATGAAAAGTAATCTAAACTTTTTGTCTCTACACAGGTGTTGAAAAGTAAGCTCCACTTTTTGTCCCCACACAGGTGTTGAAAAGTAAGCTCCACTTTTTGTCCCCACACAGGTGTTGAAAAGTAATCTAAACTTTTTGTCCCCACACAGGTGTTGAAAAGTTATCTAAACTTTTTGTCTCTACACAGGTGTTGAAAAGTAAAGCTCCACTTTTGTCCCCACACAGGTGATGAAAAGTAATCTAAACTTTTTGTCTCTACACAGGTGTTGAAAAGTAAGCTCCACTTTTTGTCCCCACACAGGTGTTGAAAAGTAAGCTCCACATTTTGTCCCCACACAGATGTTGAAAAGTAAGCTCCACTTTTTGTCCCCACACAGGTGTTGAAAAGTAAGCTCCACTTTTTGTCTCCACACAGGTGTTGAAAAGTAAGCTCTAAACTGAACTTCATCCTCAATTTCCACAAAATGTTGCCCTTTCAACTGTTTTAATTTTAATATTGACTTTCAGATTTAGCAAATAGAAATTTGTGTGACATATTAAATGATTTGAAAAACAAACTTTCTCTACAATATCACTTTCTCTACAATATCAGTTTTAATTTTGAAATTACAGATTAATCATATCAATTTTTCACAAGAAGACCATATTCTTGTCTTTAATATTTTAATATTTTCATTTCAACTACAATTCATTTATTAAGCCTTAAAAGCTTTCAATTTGACAGGTCTTTGGTGATCTAATATAAAACTGTGACAAAACTGTGACAAGTTCCATATGATATTGAAACAATTTCAAATTACTTTCTTATGGAACTACCATGAAAATTAATAGGAAACCCCACTTTCTACGAAGCTGTTGACGTCACATTCTTTACTCTGTAGCTATCCTCCCAGTGATGTCACTAGTGAACCACAGATAAACCAGCCAATCACAGCAGCTCTAGGTAATCACATATGATGTCATATGTCCCTCGGGTCATAGGACAGGCAAGTACACATCACAACAGGGGAGATACATGATGAAAATGCATTCATGGTAAAATCATCAAGAAAGTGCCTGGCAGATATATTAATCCTACAAGATATAGCAGTAAGAATGCCTTGTGTACTCAACTACTCCAGACAACAGCTATCAAATCTGCTTATCTCACAACCAGCCACAGTGCTCAGGGAGACAGTTTTTATTTTTCTAAACAAACTGTTCCTGCAATCTTGCAATGGTCACTAATGAGCTTGGGATGAAGATCATTGAATCATCAACATATATTATTTATAACATATTTCCAAGTGCCAACCTGGTTTTATATTATCTACAGTTTCATATTAATTATGACATCACAATATTAAAGACCGGCCTGATTCCATTGACCCAATTGTTGTGAGTGTGTGAGCCCAATTTTTCTAATGACAAAAAATATTGTTTTCTTTCTAAATTTACATACATTCTTGTTTATGTGTTGAAACCAAATGTTAAGGATATATACTACCTTTAACATATGTATACCTGTGATTGTGTCAGAGTTATCTCCCTTAGATTAAAAGTGTTATCAATGTATGAATATTCCGTCTTTGCGTATTGCAGAGGTATCTTCTCTTGGGAGCAGGGATTGATTGTTACATCACTTGTTTGTGAGAATAACGTCATCAATTTTTGAGAAAACGACGTGATTTTCTCACACAGACCAATGACGTAACAATCAATACCTACTCCCAAGAGAAGATAACTCTGCAATACGCAAAGACGGAATATATACATTTGAAGTTTTGGACAAATAAATTACCAAATCTAAATAAATGATATAATTGATTGTAACATTTTTTTCTCCAAACAACAACAGTTCTTGCAAGCTCAAGATGTAGAATAGTGATAGCTGTACTTCTGCCCATTACCAATAACATCAGGCCAATAGGTCTAGATATTTATTGGTAAATGTTTTGGCCAACTAAGGATCCCCCATATGACTGCCAAAAATTGTAGCTACTCATTGTTCCACTATTTTACCGGCATGGCTATAACTTTGATAAATTATTTCTGAAAAGAAAACAATATATCTTACGGACTTTAATGGAAAATAACAAAGACGAAATCAACAAATTATATAGTCAGTGGGGCTAGACCGGGATTCAAACTCTGGACTTAAGGTTATCATACTACCTCTCTAATTAATTGAGCTACCTCGTCAATGGAAGAGTCCTGTCCCAACTGTCCTAGTTATATCCAAACAGAAGTTAAGGGGAGGTAACTGTATATTAGACAAGAGGCCCAAGGGCCTTAAGGGTCACCTGAGCTATATCATAGGTACAGGTAGCTTTATTTTATTGTTTAGATGTGATGTGAAAATTAGCATGTAAACTAAGTGACATACAATACTTGTCATGTCATCAAAGGATAAGAATTTGAAAATATTGGTAAATGTTCCCTTCGGGGCCCTGTCCTAGCCCCTGGGGATGGGGCAGAAATTCTAATTTTACAATGTAATACCCTCATTCACCAAAGATGATTCTGACTAAGTTTGAGTAATTTTCTGCTGAAAATGGATAAAATATACCCAAAAGTGTTATTTCCCTATATAAACTATAGTAAACTTTACCCCCTCCTCAAGGGATAAAGAATAGCTTGGGGGTCCTGAAATTTACAATTTAAATACACCCCTGATGATTTTCTTTCCATGCAGAGAAAATGAATGTAGTACCTCTTAGTCTGGAAAAGAAGATTTTTGAAATATTGGTTAATTTTCCCTTTGGGGCCCCACCCTGGCCCCAGGGGTTGGGGTAGGAATCCCAATTTTACAATTTTGTAGCCTCATCTACCAAGGATGATTCTGACCAAGTTTGAAAAAAATCCATCCACCGATTCTTGAGAAGAAGTTGAAAATGTAAATAGTTTACTCACGACGGACGCCGACCGACGAAAAGCGATTAGAATAGGTCACTTGATCTTAGATTTGAAAAGTTGAACGTTTGTTGATTAATATAAAGTGAACCTTCCGTATAGCTTCCAATAATCGTGATTTAAGTTGACATATCAAACCTAAAGCAATAGCTTGAAATGTCTTGTCCAATCAGTTTGAATGTTGGATCAGGGCAAAACAAACTAATCCTCATATGATGTTTCATTAGGATCCAGCTCGTAACATTAGGTTTAAGTATTGGATAATCCAGGCAGAAGAGTGATGAAGAGTGGACCCCACACTGTGCCTGACCATATAGATCCCCCACAATCACAAAGCATTTTATGTCACAGCAATATTCTCTGTAATATGGGTTATATTGAATGACACACAAATGTAATCTGACAACGTTCTATTTACCATCAATAATGAACAAAATCACACCAACAGAACAGAAGTTATAGACAGAAAAGAAATCATAAGCGCTGGCGGCCATCTTGGATTATGCGATTCAGATAATTGGATCTATTCTTTATGTAGGCTTAAATCTACTCATCATGTAAGCTTATATCCACTAAGTACCAATTACAAGAAGGTATGAAAAAATTGTACCAACAGAACGAAATTTTTAGACACATGTCTCAACCATTCAGAAGACCTTGACTGGGGGCCATCTTTGATTTCGGGATCCTGTTTCACAGAATACCATTTACCAGAAAAAATTAATACTGGTGGGTCAAAAAGGGCAATACAATGTATTTTTGACAGTATACCAAACATCCCAACACCTCAACACTTCCATTCTATTTTAGTAACCTTGACCTTGAACATGTTAAACCCCTATTGCATATCTATGCATAACAATATATCACCATGTGAAATTTCAGCAATTTAAGATTTCTGGATTTTGTGTTAATCTCAGGAAACAAAAGTGTGGACAGACAGACAGACTCTGATGATAAAGATAGGTAAAATGCGTAAGTACCCCAAACAAAATTACCTATGAGGTTATTTTAAGAGGTTATCTCCCTTGGAAAGAAGTCTCATATCACATTCAGATAGGATACATCCTTAAGTTGTTCTCTCCAAAGAACAGCCTAACAGAAAACAAGTCCTCCATCCATCCTGGTACACACCTGTCACAGGTAATGTTTATATAACAACATATGTTCCTTTCTCTGTGCAATTTTTTTGCTGTCACATTTAACTTGTAAATAAGCACAGTATTAATGTGTTGGAGGGCAGAAACTCATCAGAAGTAACAGGTTTGTATACAGGTGATAATTGTATTCATGAAAAAAAAAAAATCTTTTAACATATGTTATAATTGTCCTGTATACACATTTTTTACTTTCAGGCTTCACTTGGAAGCTGGTATTGAAATGAACTGTTCATAATAACACAACTTAGTGGGATAACCACAGCATGAATAGCATGTATCTTATAGCTAGAACATTATTTAGTAAATTAAAAACCCTTTAAGTAAAATCAAGTTTTAGTCTTCAATTGCATTTTATTACATTTTATTTGAATATTTAGTATCTATTTTGCATTCAAATGACTATAATAACAAAAATTTCAAGATAGTTAGTTAAGTTAAATACACTTTCAAGTTGTAAACAGGATTTGTTATATTTTCTATAGAATACACAGGAATGAGTTTTTCAGCTCAAGTAAATTGGACAAGTTAAAGTGGATCTCAAAGGCAACATATGTTGTCACAACATTTTTCAATAATAGGATTAGAACATATGGTCTATACCTGTGTGTAACATGTTGCACTAAAAATAAGAATTTCACGAATATTAGATAATTTCCAGAGGATGGGGTCCTAACTTCCATCACACAATGTAAGAATACATCAAATATATCCCACAAATCATCGTTAGCACTGAAAATTATAGAAACTGTTATCCACTCCAGGAAAAAATTACAACTACTGAAAAGAGCAACACCTAATAATAATGTTTATGGAAGAACAACCGGGAAAATAAGTATTCACAAAATTTAGATGATTTCCAGTAGCTAGAGGCCTTGACATTTTCACAGAAGATAAAAATACATCAAATGCACCCTAAAATTACATCATGAGAAGTAAAATATAAATCTTATTCATGGAAAATATTGTCCACTCCGGATTTTTTTGAAAATATCCAATCTTTAGCAACACCTGATAACTGTGTCAATTACCTTGCATTTACCTTTGAATCGCTTGCGCTGTACGGCAGTCACTTTCTTGACTTTCCTGATGCGTATAATCCAAGGCATTTTTGTACACACAGGTCAAACCCAGACAAAACCCAACGTACAAATCGACTGTATCAAATGGCTAACCAAACTTTACAAATAATCCGCAGAGATTTGTTCCCGATTACTAAAAGCAGAAGCCTGGGTTGACAGTGAGGCTCTGATTTCCAATTAATTTCCATCGATGAAGCAAGGTCCACCAGAGAAATCTATCATACAATTAATTCCCATCGATGAAGCAAGGTCTACCAGAGAAATCTATCATACACACTTAACAAATAGACTTGTGCATTTCATATATGTAGAAATAACCTGTCCTGAGTCTGGGTTAGTTTCTGTGGACAGCTCACCGATTCCAGTAGTGCACAAGATATTGGACTGGCGTTGTATTAACAACATTGTACTCTACTATGGCAGTTCAGTGTGCTAGCTGGAATTCACCCAGCAAAGCAGTGTCTCTCTTGTCAGTCTAGATTGTGCTGCCTGTACATACTTCCTGCATGTTGTATGAAGCTGTAGTTGTCCTACCTGGGTTTGTAATATTTCGCAAATGCCAACACAGCAAGATGCCACAAATCCTACACAGTACCGTTTGTGTATACTACATAGTCAATTAGCAGGAGTAAGTGTAATTTAAGCATGGTAACTTCTGCCAAAAGCTCCATAGGGTAGGTATAATGTTTAAAACAATACAACTTACTAACAAGTAAATCAAAACTCAAATGTCTTTTTTCAAACATTTATATGTAATATTCTTATTAGAAAGCATATACTGGCGATATTATACCCTAAAGTAATCCCTGTCTAATCCAACTGCAGGATTCCAATATTATAATTCAACATAATGCTGTAATCGCCTTTCTATTGAAAGCTTCAATTTAATACTTGTATTTTCCGACATCCTGTCCAGTTTGTCCAATATGTTAGGTCCCTCACCGAGAGTGTCATATTAGACAGGCTGCACTATATAGAATATACACCTCTAATCCAATCGTTGTGTATGTGACATCCTGTCTGGTTTGTCCAATATGTTATGTCCCTGAAAGTGTCATATTAGACAGGCTTCACTGTATACAATATACACCTCGAATCCAACCGTTGTGTATGTGTATCTATTGCTGGGTCCTCTAATCCGACCATTGTGTATGTGTATCTATTGCTGGGTCCTCTAATCCGACCCTTGTGTATGTGTATCTATTGCTGGGTCCTCTAATCCGGCCCTTGTGTATGTGTATCACATTTCTTTTGTATTTTTGGTTTATATTGCTGGGTTTTTGAAGACAACACAAAATATACACCTCTAATCCGCCCAAAATAAACACTTCTAATCTGACCAAAATATACACCTCTAATCTGCCCAAAATAAACACATTTCTTTTTTGCTGTTGGTTTAAATTACTTAATAATGATCAAGTTTCAATTTATAATCAAATCAATTTTTTTTATTATTTTCAATAAATTCTGATCCTCACACAAAATTCATAAAAATCTGTGTAAAATTCTATCAAATACAAAAGTGATGTCATTATATCATTGTTATAAGCTGAATAGTACTAAAACGTATCGGATAAACAGTTACCTGTACAGGATAAACAGTTACCTGTACAGGAACAAAAAAACTTGCCTACTCTCTCCTTCTCCAAGATTGATTGATGAACATGTACGCGATAGCCTTCATGTTTAATTACCATCAAGATTACAAATACATGTTGGCCAACAGACCTACTGCACTCAGCCGTATAAAAACATCTGCTGAAAAAAAAGCCGCTATTCATACTCAGAAAATTATGCCATGTTTTATCATTTCATGAGCTGTAAGGAGAAAATTATGCCATGTTTTATCATTTCGTGAGCTGTAAGGGCTGAGTAACCTGTGTATACAAAGTCTTGTGCATTAAAGAAACCTGTATAAACCAGAATTTTATTACCATTTTTGACCTAATAAGCACCCTGGACTAGAAACTTAAAATAAATTACAAGACCTCACATAGGGCTCAAAAAATAGTCGTAATACAGTTAAATCTGTATTAACTCATTTACCAATGAACTTCCATAATGAACTATTCAAACTTTTGAATTGGAAAAGTTCAAATGTGTCTTCAGGGGTGAATGGGTTGAGAAACAACCATCAGGAAATCAAGAAGTGGTCTATTAATAAAGGTTAAAGTAACAATGAAAACAGAATAATAAGGAACATAAATACAGGTTAAAGTAACAATGAAATCAGAATAATATGGAACATAAATAAAGGTTAAAGTAACAATGAAATCAGAATAATAAGGAACATAAATACAGGTGACCTTCTAATAGTAACGGAGGTGATCACATGAGCAGATTTTTCACCCTTTTCTCCCAAGTAAATCAGTTAATTATGATAAAGGATGGCCCCCAAGGTTATGGGGAACTTATAGGGGATTGGGCAGTTATATGGTTGAATGAGGTATTATGTAGGTCCCATTTATAGTAATTTGAAAACTTTGCCTTTTTAAGGAAAATTTCCGATACAAGCAGATTTCTCATTAATTTTTCATTCCAGACTCTTCTTCAGGAAAATGAAGTGTCTGAACTTCTACGAAATCTCCAATAATCTGGCATGCAGTACTGGGCTGGAAAACTTCAGCGGTAAAACTCAATTGGACATTGTTATACAACGTTACAGTCTATGATTACGTTTTTATCAATGTATGTAAATTAATGAGAAAATACTTGGCAAGTAAAAGTAGGTTTCAGTATTTATAGAAAACTCCATTCACTATTTTGAGACAATGAATGTTTAATGTAGATAAATATATGCGTATACCGTGTTACAGGGGTCGTCTAATCATTGTTAACATTTTAGTTGGATCAAAGATATTTACATCTCTGTTTCCTGTAGTAAACAAAGAACATATAATATCTGAACCTTTTAGAGGCTGAATCCATATAATCTCGGTCTTTGTACTATCTTAGGATTAGACATGATCAAAATAGGCTGACTAATCAATTTGCTGTTATTCTTGGGGGGGAAATGAAATTGCAATGAATTTTTCAGGTTACCAAAAATATTGATTTTTTTTTATATATTTTTCTGTTGTTTTTTTTTTGTTTTTTTTTAAATCAGAAATTCCAAAGAATAACATATAAATGATTAATATGATACATGTTAATTGAAGCTATTACCTTATATACAAAATGTCGGAATATTTCATGAATTGAAAAGGTGCCGGGGTAAGATTTCATGTAATAAAATTCTATCAGAAGGCAAAAACTTTCAGAACATAGGTAATGAAGACAAAGCACACGATACAAAACCCTACAGAGGATACTAACATTAAGGTTTATAGCACAGTACTGGTTGACTTAGTAGACCTCCACGTTAGAAACATGGAGTCATGTCCTTGTTATACCCACTGGTACTAATGGCTGTTACTAGGGCTCAGCTCTAAGCCTGATAAGCGTATTGAATCCAAAACACACAATTTTCAAAACATGATTTTTCGACAAAATCTGAATATTTTGTCAAATTTTTACATTTCCTTTTAAGAGGTTCATTTTGAATTCCTGTACCTGTAACTGAGTTTTGAATATCAATAATTTAGAGTATCGTGCGAGATGACTCTTTCATGTAAAATTGTTTGCTAACGGGGCCCTGGGCCTTGATTGCGAACCATAAACACTGTCTGTCTGTCCAATTAGCATAAGTAATGCACGGAGGAGTAAAAGGCCCAATCGGTCTGCTATAATGCTTCATAGTACAAAATGTATCACTCTAAAAATATATGTGTATAATTTAACCTGTCTGCAGGACAATATTAAATGACAGTCTTAATACATGTGGATACTGTGTACACAAAAGCCTTTGACATTGTCATATCATTAATGTATGTTTCTATGAAATATCTGTGGAGATTATGAGGCATCGCCTGTTTTCATGGATTGTAAAATCGTCAGTATCCTTTATATAATTTTTTTATAACTTTTCTGAAAAATATCTACCGTCAGTTCCATTTTATTCAGCTAGAGTTAACTCCCCTTGACATAACACCAGTCATTCACAGAATGACTTCCTAGCATATAAAACATATCTCCATTTATACATCTGGGTAGATTAGGTTAACAATGACTTGTAACAGCAAACCTATTCCTAACCCTTTCACCCCTATATAACTTCAGTCGACTCTACCATGCATTGATCTGGATGAATCCATTATGCTCTTCAGTGGAAAGGGTTAAAATAATGTCATCTGCTAAAATTTCATACCATCAAACAGAATTTAGATGACAAGGGGCTGGTAAAGTCTGAACAGTCATTACTCCTCTCAATAACACCCGTATCATTCAAAATATTTGGTTTGTGGTTTTCCCCGAAGACAAACCTTCTCCTGGGAGACTTAAAAGTTTACAGTAATTGCATTGGCTCATTTGATGAAAACTTAACCGCATTTAAACAATTTCTGATAAATGACACCTCCAGCATACAAAGTGTTGTTTCTGTATATCTATCCGATTAACATAAACCCTATTGATTAGCGGTACATTATAGCAGAAGCTGTGAAAACAGGCAACAACATGACCGTGGGGAAAACTTTGCACTTTTTAATTGACAAACATTAGCACTTCAGCGTTTCACTGTCTGTACGTGGAAACCTGATCTGTCTGCAGCGTTATAGCCACCAAATAAGGGCCATTGCATTACGACAATTCAGCACCAATACATCTAGGTTATTCTCTCTTGAACCTCATTTATCACAATGACAGTATTTGAAAGTTTGTTCCTGTCAATTATTTTAAAGGTTAAAATTACCATGTTTTGACAGATTGATATTTTTTGTTGTTATGCAATCTTATTTGGTTAACAAATCTTTTCTATAGATTGTTCCTAAATTCTATACTTCAGTTAGCCTGGGTTAAATAAATACATATAATGAAATCTGTCTAATCTTACAACCCCTGTATATTCCAAAATCCTATGTAATGATGCTGTGATCCCATTTACAGGGTGTCAGATTAGACAGGTTAATCTGATCAATGCATTGTTTCCCACAGGGTGTCAGATTAGACAGTGAATCTGACCAATATGTTCTGTCCTACAGGGTTCCCGATTAGACAGTTAATCTGACCAGAATATTTTGCCCCACAGGGTGTCAGAATAGGCAGGTTAATTTGACCAAAATATTGTGTCTGACATGTTGTCTGAATAGATAGGTTTCAGTGTATCTGGTAAGGCAAACAATCATCTCTGCTGAATTAGCCTGCTGTACCACACTGCATGATTATATGAGCTGACTAATGTAGGAACCCCGCCCCTTATACGAAACGCCAGTCCCTATAGCATCTTCTGCTTATAGAACACTGATGAAACCACAATTGATCTGCTAACAAGCACTAAAGACCTTTAATGTTTCACTTTTCTACTCTGTGTTAGTGTTTTCCCCTGGGAATGACAGAATGACGTGACTGGTAAGATGTCACGCTACAGTGTTCAGAATATGATAAAAAAAAGTATTACTGAAGATACACATGCTAAAAAAATAAAGGATTTTTTTCCCAGTAAGGCCACACCAATCTGAAAAATAGTTCTTTGGGAATTACCGCTCCTAAAATCTGAAGTTGAGAAAAAAAAGATTTTTTTTTTTTTACTGCTCTTTAATTCTTTTTAACCGAATTCCAGATATTTTCGGTCTGTTTTTAATTTTACACATCGCTAATTTGGGTCTCTTTGACGCTTGAATCGCAAGGAAAGTGAATCATTTTGCAGCTGAAAACCGAGACAGAGAGAAAATGTGCCAGTCTATTCAAACAAATTGATTTATTTAATAGGATTTAATAGAATATTAGCGGACGCAGGCATTGCTGCCTCTATATCCACATCAATTTCAAATACAATATGGTAAACATAAAATAAGCCTATATATAAGACGCTGTATGATCGTACAATTCAACTCAGGATCTTTCCAGAATTCATCCAAGTCAAATACGTTACGAGATAAAATAACATCTTGTGGGAGACTATTCCAGATATCAATTATTCTTTGAGTAAAGTAATGGTTTCTAATACTTAAATGTCAATGTTATCGAGTGTTTTTACTGTTTTTCTTTGAGCGGTGAGATCGAACAATACCTCCGCCAGATTAGGATCAAATAGCCATTTATTATCATTTTAAAGTGACTGATTTTTCTCCCCAAGTTATGGAATCAATAGGGATTGTAATGTTTTGTTTTAGTTTATAATTTGATATATTTTTTTCATTAAATTTAATTATCTTTCTAATAAAAGCATTTGATTTTTCTTTCATTTAGTTCTGAAACATAATAAGATCAAAACCAAGGAAATGGGTCCTTATCAGGTTAATATGTAGGCAATTCTATAGATTTTTAGAAATTTTACACACCGTTTTATAGCGAGCACTTTATTTGTCGTACGCGTGGTATATATATATATTTCAAGCAAAAAGCTATATATAGTAACACATAACGAAACTACAATACTATGTGATCTTTTTTCTTTACATCGTGCAGAACGGACTTAAAAATTTGCAACGCTCTGATTGGTTATTAATAGATCAGAAGCTAAACAATCGCCGCTTTAAACATCTCTGTGTGAATAAAAAATATGTTTCAAATTATATCTTATTTACGTGAACTCTGCAAACGTATACGTTATGGTTGGAAGTGTTTCTATCTTAAAAGGGGTTTAAAAATTAAAGCTATCAACGATTTTGACGAAACAGGTTTTGCAATAAAAAAAAATGCGGTTTTAAAATCGCGGACTCCAACATTTGCCACATTCTTATTGGTTGAAAAAGACCGGAACAGAAAACTTCACCGGGAAGCCTTCAATACCGAACGCGAGAGGATATATCCGATATAAAATTAACAACGGGAAGCCTTCAATACCGAACGCGAAAGGATATATCCAATATAAAATGATCACCGGAAAGCCTGCAATACCGAACGAGAGAGGATATATCCGATATGAAATTATCAACAAGAGTTTGGAATGAATTTTACCAGTTTTGACCTCATCACAGACAAGTTTCATTTTTGACTCAAAGGTCTACCAATTTGAAGATGTATTTGTCACTCTTTCAACAAGAAAACAAGGAAGGATTCTGTTTGTTTTGTTACCTTAAAGTTCTTAGCTGGGGCGCCCGAGATCTACACTATCATCACAAAGGTTACTGAACTATGTGCACTCGTTTATAGGCAGTGTCTATTTCATATTATAATACAAAGTTAAAATATAATAAAAGTACTGTTTGGATTGAGGCCTGTGTGACGTGGCAGATTTTAATTGTACATAGGATTAAGGTTGCCTTCTAGCTTCGAGCTAGAGGGAATTTCCCTTTAGCTCAGTGGTAAAGCGTCCGACTATAGAAACCTGGAGATTGAAGATCCCCGGTGGAAGCACACGATTCTCTTTTCTGTTACACCTGTATTCCAAATATGATAACATAGAACCTTTAAGGACCATTTTTTTTAAAAGATGGGAAATGTTTTATGATGATGCCAGATACGAAAAGAATAAGTAAAACTTGTAATTGTTCTGGTCTTGGGTCAGGTGAGAGCGATTCTGAGGTTTGTTTTACTATTCCAGTCATACTTGATTATGCCTGATGTGAACTATTTTGAAAAACAATGCATGTACAGGGAGAAAAGGATATCATTTCAAGTGAATTATTTTATTCCATGTGAGAATTCAAGATATATATGCAACACATCCATTACTTTCCATTATTACAGAAATATTCTTCATTTTAATGTTCCCAGTACAAATAAAATCTCTTAAAAAACATATAAAAAAACAGTACTTACAGTCAAATTCCACATCAACTATCCAATATGAGCACCCTTTGTGGTATTAAAACCCATAATTGTTAAATTTTACTACCGCTCGCTCCAAAACTTAACAAAATTAAAAAACTGTTTTTTGTTTTTTTTTAATTCCACCCTCTCGCTCCTGTTTTTCCCCAAAAAATTTGCTGTAGAACTATTTTTCAAATTGGTGTGGCCTAAAATGTCACAAACACATTGTAGAACTCATTGTGAATACCTGTAGATCTAGATTGTATGTGGCATCATAACTATACTAG
Source organism: Mizuhopecten yessoensis (assembly GCF_002113885.1). Lineage (NCBI taxonomy): Eukaryota > Metazoa > Mollusca > Bivalvia > Pectinida > Pectinidae > Mizuhopecten > Mizuhopecten yessoensis. The sequence goes on from NW_018405159.1 coordinate 361,897, forward strand.
TACTGCAGTGTTAGTTGATGTCAGGAGTCCTGACTCAGTCCTCAAGATATTTTAATGCCTTCTATTGGGAGTTAAGAATACAAAATAATCATAACATTAAACATGGCAAAATCTTTGAATAATCCAATAAATACTCAGCGTCCAAGAAGATTAATATTCATGATCACTGACAGCAGATGGAAGTAAAGAACGTTGAGGTGGTGACAGGAAACAATCACAGGGACACTGGAAATTCTGATGATATCATATTACCCATAATGCAATATAAAGGTCACTGTGCCACAAACTGACAATCGTGGTATGGGTATCTATATACCTGATAATAGCTAGTCAATAGACAGATAAAAGGCAGGTGTAATATACAAGGCTTTACAGATACAAAAACGGCCAAGACAAAGACAAACGAAATGAAAAAATAATTAGTCTGCAGCAGAATATGTAATACAATGCACGGTCAATCAATGCTAATCAATAAACTTGGCTTCTGATTGGACGAACCGGGGAGATACCGACGACCCGTTCTACAATGTCTGATAAATATTCGCATTGCATGACTACACCGCAGTGACTGGCTGTAAACCGATGCTGTTATGTCCCAGTTGTAATGATGAAGTGTCAGAGCATAACTCGGCAAACGTTACCACCAGCACTTCGAATCGTAGAAATGTGCGGTCCTCTCAGCCAATCATCAATATAAAACCCACTCAAAACTCAAATCCTCGTTAAAAAAACAACAACTTTGAGATAATCTTTTTCAACGACCTAATTCCAAAGTAATGATTCCAATGCATAATATTTCTAAAACTGATTTTTTTCTACTGCAATTTTTTTTTTTTTTTTTTTTCTTTCTTTCTGTCAGTCATTTTCCTGAAACAAAATGTTTTTTTAAAGGAATCAATTTGCTTTTTATCATTCTTTCAATGTCTGTTCAAAGCAATCCTTTCTACGAGCATTTGCAATTTTGCAACAAACCAAGACATTTTTTAACATGTTCATTTTTCATCGGTTAAATTTCTCAATTTTATAACCATGGCACTGGCTGAATTATAGAAGTAAAACAAAGTGAAACACTTCATCAAATATTTCTTCATATTATGATAACGCTTTTATGGCTTTATATCCTATATGTTGGCATTGATCACTTCTACTATGCTGTGTTATTTTTAGTGATCAGTGGAATCTGAATGGACAAATTATGAACCTACAGAAAAGTTTTATGAGGCTGAACAGTCTCATTGATGTTGGCTTTACTGGATTGTAACTATAATCTACCCAACACATTATTCCTGTGATGTGTTTTAAAGTTAAGGTTATATGCTACCTTACACATTATTCCTGTGATGTGTTGTAGAGTTAAGGTTATATGCCACCTTACACATTTTCCTGTGATGTGGTATAGAGTTAAGGCTATATGCTTACTTACACATTATTCCTGGGATGTGTTTTAAAGTTAAGGTTATATGCTCCCTTACACATTATTCCTGGGATGTGTTTTAAAGTTAAGGTTATATGCTGCCTTACTCATTATTCCTGTGATGTGTTGTAGAGTTAAGGTTATATGCCACCTTACACATTTTCCTGTGATGTGGTATAGAGTTAAGGCTATATGCTTCCTTACACATTATTCCTGTGATGTGTTTTACAGTTAAGGCTATATGCTACCTTACACGTTATTCCTGTGATGTGTTTTAGAGTTAAGGTTATATGCTACCTTACACATTTTCCTGTGATGTGGTATAGAGTTAAGGCTATATGCTTCCTTACACATTATTCCTGTGATGTGTTTTAGAGTTAACTCTTTCACCACTAAGTAACTTTACATAGTAACTACCACTCAACACTAAGTAACTTTCAGTTAATTAGTCAGATTAATTAATTAAATATTTCAGCATCATAACTTCACCATTTAATATCTGATTCTCGCATGTCATATACCAAAATTTACATAATAGTCACGGGATTATATCTATGATGTCAACTCAGATGTTTACCTGTACTAAAGTGTCTAACAGGTGTTATAAAGGTAAGTTACAGGTAATTTGTATACCTTTTTACTGGTATGAGTTCAATATATATATTTCTTAGTTGTTTTCTCTGCAATTAATGTTTAAAATAAAACAAAGACAATTTTCTAAGCTCAACTCATCTTATTACCTTGTATTTTGTAATGTATTCACAGGTAAATCTCGTTAACATCCATCATGTAGAATCAAGGTACAGTTCCAAAGACTCATGAATAAACTGATTGAAAATATCAGCTTTCTTTTTCAATTGTTCAATTAATTCATAACAAGTGTTTTAGTCCATATTCTACAGGTAAACAAAATAGTCAGGTAAGCCCAGGTGTGCTTCGAAAGCTCGTTAGCGTACCTGTGTATGTAGTCTACTGCCAAAAATACACTTTTGTGTGAAAATCACGGTAACATGTGCTGTGTGCATTACAGCACAAGGCAACATCACATTTCTCACAAGCCATGGTTGTTTTTGAGCGTTTGTAGGGATTGTCCTTTACTGTAGAACCCGGGTGACTGGCCATGTAGTTTCTATGCTTCCTGTTGCACACAACACAAAGGCGGTCTTTTCCTCCTGCGGCGATGGGCAAGTGATCATTACCATCTAGTCTTGCATCGTTGTTTGCATCAGATCTAGGCCTCTTGAAACACTTTCTGGACACATTTCTGAATTCTCCAATAAGACTGTGGGCCAGCTCCAGTTTGAAGGTCATAAAATCTCTTTTCCTGTGATTTGCGGGAATCTGATTGATGAAGTTACCTTCAATAATGTATGCATTATAAGCAGCACATTCCCTCAGTTTCACTTCAATCTTGCGATACCACCTCATGCATTTCTTGGATTTGTTGATACGAGTCATTTGGTCGAGTCGGTCTACTCCACCCATGTACTGGGCATAAGCTGCCTGGACAGGTGTGGACTTTAGCTGAGCTTCTGTGCCATCCTTGTTCTTCCTTCTTGTCACCAGCTGATCATCCTCTGGGTCATGGAATGTGGACAAGTAGTAGACCACTCTGTTCTCTTTCCACCATGTAGCCAACAGATTACCGTTCATCAGCCAATCAGAATTTCCCCTTTCAATCTTTTTCTCATCAGATTTTTTGACTACAAGTTTTTTCGGGTATCCTTTCCGGTTGCATCGAATTGTACCACAGAGGTAAGTGTTCCTGGACAACAAATAGTCTGCCAAAAGTGGACTGGTATAAAAGTTATCTGTGAATATCACATGCCCCTTCATTTCTAGAAACTTTGTCACCTCGATCACAACTCTGGAGGACAGTCCAAACACTGTTCACAATGTCTGCATTTTTCCCAACATACACCTCATAGTTCAAACAGTAAGCTGAAACTGCATCAGTCGTCACCCATAACTTTATTCCGAACTTTACTGGCTTGTCCTTCATATACTGTTTCATGCCCAGGCGGCCTTTGAATGGAACCATTGCTTCGTCTACAGATATTTCCCTATGAGGCAAATACTCCCTCTGAAATGCCTGTCTACAATGATCCAGCATGAATCGTATCTTATGGACTTTATCATTAGCATTTGCACCTGTATCATCGCTGAAATGAAGGTATCTCTTGATATGGATAAATCGGTCACGAGACATTACTTCTCCAAGTTTTGAACCAACCAGCCAAATGTTAGTATTTTCTGTCCAGTACAGTTCATCACGTTCAAATTGCATTATTTCCATTAATATCAAAATGCCCTAATATGCTTTCATTTCGGGTAGTGTGACAGGTGTCATGACTACACCTGGTACTTTTTATGCATGACACCGGTGTCCAAATACCTTTGTCACCTCCATGTCTCCGTTTCGTTTCCGCATTAAGATTTGTAAAATTCACAATTTCTTCAAACAGATCATCACTGTAAAACAACTGGAAATAATCAAGTGCTGTAGCAGATGTATCAAATACACGAGTCGGCCCGACTCTCTCACGAAAAACAATGTTATTTCTAGGTGTTTGTACCTTCACCCAATCGTTCTCCTCGTATGTTGGTCCTTCGTATATTTCCTCTGGCTCAAAACCGTCCCAATCAGCTTCAGAATCACTGCTATCCCCCATGATATCGTTCCATTCTCTCAGTAATTGTTGTCTTTGTCTTCCATTTACATTCACTAAGTCAAAGTTTTGCAGATTTTCTGCTATTTCGTCGCCGGAAAAGTCAGAATCATCGGATATTTCCATTGAAACATCCCTAAAACCTAGAGATGTATAAAGTAGAGGTACTGTAGTCCCAGGATGTACACGTCATTTGGCTATATTTATCAGCCAATCGGAGTGGAGATTGTATAAATAGAGGTATTACCTAAGACCGCTAAAGCGGTCTGCAGTGTTGTAGGGGTTGTGGCCCCTGGACCGCTTTAGCGGTCTGCAGTGGTGAAAGAGTTAAGGTTATATGCTACCTTACACATTATTCCTGTGATGTGTTTTAGAGTTAAGGTTATATGCTACCTTACACATTATTCCTGTGATGTGTTTTAGAGTCAAGGCTTTATGCTACCTTACACATTATTCCTGTGATGTGTTTTAGAGTTAAGGCTGTATACTACCTTACACATAATTCCTGTGATGTGATATAGAGTTAAGGTTATATACTACCTTACACATTATTCCTGTGATGTGTTTTAGAGTTAAGGCTATATGATACTTTTCCTTGACTAGACACAGACAACTGTATGTGTAGCAAATTGGTTGTTTTATTCTTGGTAAAGAAAATTTGGTCTTCCAGATTTTTTTTTGATTTTTTTTTCTTGAATATCAATTTGTTTTATATCTAACTAAATTTGACTAAACTGAACTTTTACCTGAATTTTACTTGCTGCCCTGTAACCCTGTTTAGAATATCACTTTCCATACCAACGATTAATCCCTCCAAATCAGGTACGGTTTACGCACTATGACAGTATCATATAGAAATTTCCTATCATGTAAATTTAGTCTTTGAATAATGTATCATCTGATAATTTCTCATTATGCTAATTTCCTATTTGAATATTTATCAGATTGTCAACAACACCGGTTCTTTTTAAATTTTTGATATTTTCTGGTACACACAGGTCAAATGGACTGCCTTATAGGTAAGTATCACATAACAGGGTATATATATACCATGTAGATAATATTTAATTTCCAAAATTCACATACAATTTTCGTTAAAATGTCTGGTACTTACATCAGCAGCCAACCTCCCTCTACCAATACTGCACCCAATAACTTCAGAAGGGTCAGGCCAGTTAAAAGCAACAAAACAATTTATAAAACGTCATGAAATCAATATATATGTAACTACATGTCAAATGTGGTGATGGTCGCAAATTTGGAGATACACAACTATTTCAACGATCGTTTGGTATATTTTTGTCAAAGATAGTCGCTAAAATGTATCAAATGTGGTCATTTTAATGTAATTTTGGGGTCATTTTCGGTGGTCGCTGGTCTCGTTAGACAGATGGTCGCTTAATACAGTTAAATTACATAGTAAAAACGGTCGGGAGGAATGAAAAGTGGCCGCATAAAGCAGATGGTCGTTTAATACAGATGGTCGCTTGAGCAGATTCAACTGTATTTGAATCCTTGGTCAGCATTTCTGATACTTCTAATAAACTACAAGAACGTTCTATTGCTCCTTCGCCTGTTGTGATTAAAACTATTTTCTGATGTACTCATTTTTACTCAATCCCCTGCATACTTTCGGGTATCCAGACAAGGAGCAAAGGACCAAATTATTCCACCATTAAGGAAACCACAGCGTTGGCTCTACCCTTGCCTTGGTCAGTATTGTAACAAATACGTTATTATACTGGGTCTCTATAACACGGCTGGGAGTACAGGGGACTGCTGACAACAACTTGGAAGGTTGAAGGTTTGTATGGTTTTGACTAGACTGGCAGCCATACCATCCCCAAAGTTTTTATGAAAAAAATCTGAGCTGCATTTTACTACTAGCTTATCTCCCCCTAGTTTAGAATTAGCATCAGACATCCAAGGGATCAAAATTATTAGAGTTATATTTTTTTCCTAATTATTTAATATTCTAGAGACGGTGGCCAGTCTAGGTTTTGACATGCCAGTCATTTTAGAGAGCATCAAGGCTGCTCAGACGATTAATATAGAGAGAGTAAGGTGAGTTAAGGAATGTGCATGCAGAGAATAACATGGTAAAGTATTCAAAGGCAATCCATAGTTCCCCCACCGGTAATGATGTCTTTATTGACCAAGCTAGGCACCTATAAGGATATATAGTGATGTTTTTATTGACCAAGCTAGGCACCTATGAGGATATATAGTGATGTCTTTATTGCCCAAGCTAGGCACCTATGAGGATATATAGTGATGTCTTTATTGACAAAGCTAGGCACCTATGAGGATATATAGAGATGTCTTTATTGACCAAGCTATGCACCTATGAGGATATATTGTGATGTTTTTATTGACCAAGCTAGGCACCTATCAGGATATATAGTGATGTCTTTATTGACCAAGCTATGCACCTATGAGGATATATAGTGATGTTTTTATTGACCAAGCTAGGCACCTATCAGGATATATAGTGATGTCTTTATTGGCCAAGCTATGCACCTATGAGGATATATTGTGATGTTTTTATTGACCAAGCTAGGCACCTATGAGGATTTATAGTGATGTCTTTATTGACCAGGCTATGCACCTATGAGGATATATTGTGATGTTTTTATTGACCAAGCTAGGCACCTATCAGGATATGTAGTGATGTCTTTATTGGCCAAGCTAGGCACCTATGAGGATTTATAGTGATGTCTTTATTGACAAAGCTAAGCACCTATGAGGATATATAGTGATGTTTTTATTGACCAAGCTAGGCACCTATAAGGATATATAGTGATGTCTTTATTGGCCAAGCTATGCGCCTATGAGGATATATAGTGATGTCTTTATTGACCAAGCTAGGCACCTATGAGGATATATAGTGATGTCTTTATGCTTGCATACAAATTCTGGATACTCCAGGTGAAATAGTACAAAAACATGCCCTAACAAACTGTAGGGATGGACAGAATTCGGGGACAGAGGAAAGGACGGATGGACTGCAAACCTATAGCACCCCTCCCCCCGTCTTCCCCCACGGAACTGGTGAGGGACTAATACACTGCATCACAGTAAGTGTGGAAGAAGAGGGAACCAACATTCTCATCACTAGGACAGATCACCTCCGATCAGCCAAAGCACCACCAGGAGACATCATGAAAGCCGTGAAATGTCCAGGGAAATGTCCAGTGAACGGGGATACCACCTGATCAGGAAGTGTATTTGTATAACCCGCGTTTAAAGGTTCTATAGAGCCTTTCCATTTATCAAATATTTATAATGAGCCTTACTTTTAATCTAATAAAGCTTTATAAATCACCTTAAAATGAAAATCATCTTATTCCGTATTAAACTTTTCAAGATAAATATCATATTATAATGGGCCAATAAATACAACAGATTTTCCAAGATTAGATTTTAAGAATAACAAATTTTCATGATTAATATGAATCTAAGTTTACTGAATAGGAAATTGGATCCTGGATTGTAGATTATAGGAAATTACGGACAAGAGCAATACATGGCTGGATATGATGGCTACATAGTGATATCAATCACCACGCTGTGTGTCTACGATACTTCTCCAAACATCACTGAAAACCATACCCCAATCTGTAAACCACAATCAAAATTAGAAAAAAAATCATGAAACAGGCAAGCAACAATTTGTCATTTTTACATTAAAAGCAAATCCTTCAAGGTTTTTTAGAGAGTAATTTTCATGCATTCACCGATTACATTTCCAGTGTGCACCGATGCCAGGATCTATTGAGAATTTATTGTTAGATCGTACAACCGACCAATATCCATTGGTTATTCCCTCGGACATCGTAAACATGCTGATATACAGAGCTACAGGCATACAGATGTATCGCACAGAAAGTACCGTATTTCACCAATAACGAGCCCAGCTACAAAGTCCTCACAGGGAAGGTATGACTATTTCACCAATAACGAGCCCAGCTACAAAGTCCTCACAGGGAAGGTATGACGTTTTCACCAATAAAGTGCCCAGCTATAAAGTCCTCACAGGGAAGGTATGACTATTTCACCAATATTGAGCCCAGCTATGAAGTCCTCACAGGGGAGGTATGACTATTTCACCAATAACGAGCTCAGCTACAAAGTCCTCACAGGGAAGGGATGACTATTTCACCAATAACGAGCTCAGCTACAAAGTCCTCACAGGTAAGGTATGACTATTTCACCAAGATTGAGCCCAGCTATGAAGTCCTCACAGGGGAGGTATGACTTTTTCACCAATAATGAGCCGAGCTACAAAGTCCTCACAGGGGAGGTATGACTATATCACCAATAACGAGCCCAGCTACAAAGTCCTCAAAGGGAAGGGATGACTATTTCACCAATAACCAGCCCAGCTACAAAGACCTCACAGGGAAGGAAGGACTATTTTACCAATAACCAGCCCAGCTACAAAGTCCTCACAGGGAAGGTATGACAGAGTAGTAACAACATGCTACATTTAAGTATAACTGATGAGGCCCTCATCCTCAAAATCAATCTTTCGAAAAAAGCAATGGATAAATCTTCCCGGCTATTATTTATCAATCGTAAAATACAGTAGTTGTCACATGAAGGGTAGAGATAAAGTATGAAGGGTAGGAGTTGACAGCTAACAAAATTTCTGAATCCGAAAGTAAAGCAGGTTTTATTCCCCATATTAGCACATCGTCTTACTAGTATATCAGACTTTTTATAAACACAGTCCTTTTCCGTCCACCTATCCCATGTCATGTTGTTTTATTGGCTATGAAGAGTTTTACTGACTTAATATGACATTAATCTAGCTTGTTTGTGGGCTGTGCAAGTATCTGGTGGCACTTACTTTAAAGCCAAGCCCTGCTGACATTTCATCTCATAAACCAGAAAAATATCAAATCAAGCCAATAAACAAATCCTAGTCAAGTTATCCCTTATGGCTTTTTCTTCGTTACTTGTTTCCACAACTTACTTCTGTGGAGCCTTTTGTACAAGTGTAAGCTCTGTTCTTTAGAGGGAAAGTGACACACCTGTAGACACCTGTATGATGTCATATAGGGTCAGTATCAATGGCTTCATACAGGATTAATTACACCAGCTTGTTACATGCCTAAACAACAGGGATAACACAGCATTATTCTTATTGGGTACTTAACGGCCCATCAACACAAAAGATGTCATTAGGACCAATAAAAAGTCGACAAAACATGTAGAGATGTAGACAGGATTCTAGGTAATGACATGATAATACTACAGTTAAAGTGGTCTCTTAACACAGTGGTCGTTTAACACAGTGGTCTCTTAATACAGTTGTCTCTTAATACAGTGGTCTTTTAATACAGAGGTCACTTAAAACAGTGGTCTCTTAATACAGTTGTCTCCTAATACAATGGTCTCTTAATACAGTTGTCCCTTAATACAGTGGTCTCTTAATACAGTTGTCTCTTAACATAGTGGTCTCTTAACATAGTTATCTCTTAACACAGTTGTCCCTTAATACAGTGGTCTCTTAATACAGTTGTCCCTTAATACAGTGGTCTCTTAATACAGTGGTCTCTTAACATAGTGGTCTCTTAACACAGTTGTCTCTTAACATAGGTTCAGTTAACAATGAGATCACCACAATGGGGAACATTAAAAGTGGTCTCGTAACACAGGTGGAGGTGGTCGCTTGAGCAGGTTTGATTTAACTTATTTCAAAGGTATCATGTCACCGATGGTTACCCCACTAAGGGACAGCACTCTCCCTTAAAGTTGTATACCACACAGACCCCTTAAATTAACAGCGTGTCAATTGAGTTATATCCAGCTACAGGCCATAAAGTGGGTGGCTCCGTGACGAATATGGAATCGATTTAGAAGATAATAATAATGACAGTCACAGTTATTGTTTTATTTGGAATTATCTAATGTGAGTTTTATGTTACTTAATCAATGACATTGTCTACACCATCAAGTTCTGATTTTTCTAACGACTTAGCTGGCATGCTACAACTTAATGTTATACTTCATAATGTCGTATATCCTACCACACAATTATTTTAAAAAACCAACACAAGGATAGGCATTGGAAACAATGATTAACTAGATAAAAATAAAGAAAACCACATTCTATTGATCAACATAATGTAACATGCATAGTTGTCTGAAACAACTTGTTAAAACTGATATACTTGTGTCACCTTTAAACATAAATATAATGGCTGTTCAGTTAAAGGTTCCGAGTTCATTACCCTAGTGTCATTTAAACATAGACACATAAAATTACAAAGTTCCATTGTCACTCGTTCACAATGGGGGTAATTTCTGGCAGCTTTTAAGATCACTTTCATTACCCCTCCCCCAACCTTGCCCCCTCCCCCCACCCCACTGATTAGACTTTAGGGCACTGCACTCACTGTAGCGTAAATTGTAGCATTTATGATGCCAAACTCACACCACCTAATAATGGCAGAGTTAAAATTAGAACAGATCTTGTGTGAATGGAAATAAAAAGGCAAAGATGACTGTATTGTTATTAAAGTGCATGCTATTTCATTCTGCATGTACAAATGATTTAGACACAATTTTCATTAATGCAAAATAAACCCAGAACAAATGTGTTCATTGTATTTTGATCAAAGCCATATTCACATACTGGAAGTTTCTAACTGCAATTTTTTATTTAATTTTTTTCCCACCAAGTACATAAATGAATAAAAACAGAATAGACTTGTGTTAATTATAGACATATAAATAAATAATCTATTACTGAAAACAAGAAAAACAGAATTCCTGTACATTAACTTTAGACCTAAATCTCAGATATATTTTTTCTTAAATATGGTCATGACAAGCCATATATAAAACGGAGGGCATTACAAGGAAGTTATATGAAATATAAGTATGTATTTAGAAATCAGATGTGCTCAAATCTTACTATTGACAAAGACTACAAGGGTTGTCTCCCTTTCAAGGGACAGATTGCATTGTAATAGCAGTTCATATATTGATATTTAAAAAAAAACACTCTTTTTTTTGTCTATAAAGAATATATCTAATATCTATATATAACTCACAGTCAAAGGATAAATTCTAAATTTGGTAGTGGTACCTTCCAAAATAGACTTTTAAATTAATGGCAATTGTATGCTATCTGAAAGATTTACAGTATAAACCTTTCCACTGGCAGTCTTTGTGGACAAGCTTATACAGTCGAACCTCGTTATCTCAAAGTCGACAGGGTCGTAGGAAAACTTCCGAGTTATCCGAGTGTTCGAGTTAAGCGGGTTCATATATTTGGCATGAATATTTAGTATGTTTGGACATAGCACTAGCAGTCGTTACTCTTACAAAAATAGAGCAAGGTTTTTTTCCCGAAAAACATACCTTTTTTTAATGCGATGAAAATATAGACGGGCCTAGTGATTAAATGTTGATTTGGCTAGTCTTGGCAAAGTCTTTCTAGGTCTTCATTTGTATTTGCAAGTCCGTCAAGTTTTACCTCTGAAGTGTTATATTTAAAATTTCAACCCTAATCGATTTAAAAACAAAAGCGGTTTTAAAGTATTGATTATCCTGTGCTGGTCTAAATCTTAGGCTTATGAAATTGAAAGGAGTACAGCTGAAACATTTGGAAAATCTGTAGCACGTATGCACTTTATGTACCCATAAATGGGCAACTAAGTTAATATTGCATCAGTTTTTTTAATTTACATGGACCGAAAATAGGAAAATTACAACAATTAAGGTTGGGCTCTGGACATTTGTTTTTGAGGGCCTTCCCTGTGTTTTGTAAAAAAAATATTTTACACAGTTTAAATGTTATCTTTGGTAACTTAAATTAAATAATATAAAACATATTAAACAAAACACTAGTTACTGCCCGACTGTTTTCTTTCCAATTGTGTTGTTCCTAATTTTTAACAAACTTTGTTTTCTGTCCATAGAATGACAGTTACGATGTAGACAAGCCATAATTTCACTGATGGCCCATTACCAACATCAACAAAATGTTTTACTTAAGACAACGCAGTCCTGAACAAAACAAATCAGCGCCAGGAGATGAACCTTCGACTACACAGTAAAACCTGATGACAACAAATGAGCCTGACATTTATACTTGTTAAGATAGAGATATTCTGATTTCGACAAGCATTGTGTATCATATAAATGATAAGACATTCCAATATTTTTGACAAGCACCAAAAAGATCAAGATCGCGGCACCAAAAAGATCAAGATCGCAACATTTGTGACATCTCAGGCAGACATCTGCATCCATAGCAACTGGTTACATAATGCTGAAGAAGTATATTACAGATTTGTCGCTGACCAGACAAATCAGGAACTTATCACATCCGAATCGCTGTGCAATTTTACGCATCTCCGACCCTGCAGCTATGCCTGGACAGGTTACAGTGTAGAATGCTAGTATACAATCTCACGTCCACCTAGATCAATTCTCCCCAAAACCATTGAGATTTCTTGCTTACAATTATCCGTTTTGGGATGTTCGGTCAATAGTATTGACCTATACTAAAAATGGAAAATACAGTGTACCCAAATAATCAGTTCTAAATCTGATTATGTCACCTGAATAAGGTCAATTTTGTATATTTAAGAAACTTGTAAATTCAGACACTAATAATAATAATAATAATTGGTGGTTCTTATATAACGCTTTATCACAACCTAGTTCGTAGGTCGTCTCAAAGCGGTTCACAAATTATTACCCTTGGTTATATATAGGCCTTTGCACCCAGCCAATACATTTCTAAACTCCCTTGGGAGCATACAGCCGGAGCTGCCATTTCGGCGCTAACAGCTAGCATTCAACAATTCTAGCACTGCCCAACCACGTACTCATTTACAGCTGAGTAGACTGGAACAAGCGGAGTAAAGTGTCTTGCTCAAAGATACAACACATTGCCTTGCCGTGGCGCGAACCCGCAACCCTTTGGCATCCTACCACTGGACTACCGTGCCTACATTGGCATATTATATGCAATATCCTTTATATGTAATATCCTGACACATGTATAAACCAGACACATGTAAAAATCCAAAAACTTGTATAAACCAGATACCTGTATAAATCAGACACCTGTATAAATCAGACATATATATAAATCAGACACCTGTATAAATCAGACATACCTGAATAAACCAGACACCTGTATAAATCAGACACCTATATAAACCAGACACCTGTATACATCAGACACCTGTATAAACCAGACACCTGTATACATCAGACACCTATATAAACCAGACACCTGTATACATCAGACACCTGTATAAACCAGACACCTGTATAAATCAGACACCTATATACACTAGAAACCTTTAGTTTACAATCCAGACATTTGTATAATCTAAACACATAGTCCACTCTGACCCCTTTATACACCGTTAAAACTGTCAAAACCAGACAGCCGTATAAACCAGATACCTGAATATACTAGAAACCTGTATGATAGAGTCACATGTATAAACCTGTATAAACCAGACAATAAGACACCTGTATAATACAGAAAACTGTATACACTAGTTTTTGTATGTTTCACAGAATCAGTGCTAGGATTCCTCCTGTCAACCCTATTTAAATCATGTCAGTATTTTGTATAAAAGTATCATATGTTTGGCCACACTGGGGTTTTCCCAGGTCTTTTGAGAATCGTCACATTCCTTATATGATCGGAAAAAATGCTGATGCAATGAATCATCTAGATGCATGTTTCTCCTTTTATTTATTTCTGGGGTGGTTTTTTTTTGTAAAGCATGTAAGATGTGCTTTTGAAGTTCTGGCTATTAATCATCTACAAGGAAATGAAATTGTGTTCTACAAGAAACAATACGTTAACATTTTTTGTTTACAGATTTTGGGATATTTTCCTTTATTACATTGAGAAGGCAAGTCTGACTCTCACTGGTATTTTAAAAAAAAAATCTGTTTAATGGACCTACAAATGTACACAAGAAGGGTGATCAGTGCCTGATAGCTGTTAATGACAGAAAAAAGGAAACCTACCTCGCTGGAGGATGTTCTTGATTGCCATATAGCTGACTAGCAGACGGACAATCGAGGCTTTGTCCAGTTTTTCCAAATCACACAGACTCATGGGCAGGAGTTTTGTAAGGGTCTGAAATTCAACAGCTTCCTGATCTCGGCGTGACTTGGCAGCCACCTTGGATTTCTCAAGTCTGTAAGGCAATAATGTAAAATGATTAAATTAACGTAATAAATAATAATATGCATTTCTCAAATGTGTTAAAAATACTACAATAGTTCTTCAATATTCCAATATGGTTTGTATGGGCCGGGGTCTTGATTGGGCCGTGGGTTCGAGGCCTATGTGGGGCAGTCGTCAGGTACTGGCCGTAGGTCGGTGGTTTTTCTCCGAGAACTCCGGCTTCCCTCCACCACCAAAACCTGACACGTCCTAAACTGACCATAGCTGTTAATTAATGAACATGAAACACAAACAAACCAAATCAAACTAAAACTGGACTCAAATGGGATCATAATGACATGCATATATTTTAATTTACCAAAAAAAAAAGACGGCAAATACATATTGTCTGATAAAAAGATACACAATATGATTTTATATTTGATATAAATTGCTTCTCAAATCTTCAATTAAAGGACTGTGGGAAGGTAGATAACTCTTACAAAATGTACATTAAAATTTAAGGAATAACTAGAAAATTCAATACATTTAAACAGTTTAGGAAGATTCAATGATAAAAATATAAATATAGCTTAGGACCAGTTTTGGAAGTTATCACACCAAAAGATGTTTCAATATATAAGTTGCCAGACAAATACTGCAATATATATTAATTTTGGTATCACAATATTATTGCCAACACCTAATAATTTTAAGAAGTGATCCTTGCTTTTAATAGCTCACCTGGTACATGTATTTGTTTACAAATAAATACATAATTTTTAAAACAATTCAGACATGGTACATGAAACCTTTTTACCAAAAGAGTATAATTTATATATAAGATGAGGACAGGTAAATATTTTGTAATGAGTCTTGATAATACAATGCATATACCCTTTTTCAACAAGGTCCAAAGGATGTTCCTGAACAAATTAAGTCAAAATCCCTATTAGCCTTAATTTGTACGGAAGGAGATTTTTTTTTTAATATTATCTCTTTCTGCCTCTGTCTTCAAATAATTGTACAAGCATACAAAGTTTCATCAAAATTGACTAAGATTTAAGCAAGTTCTCTTGATGAAACCAAAGTGAGGACAGACGGATTGAAGAACCCTACGAAGGGATGGACGGATGGACGGACTGACGGATGGATTCTCCCCATATCATATAATACATCCGTCAAATTCTTGACGGGCATATAGTAAAATCCCTTTATTCCTTCAGAAGAGATTTTTGTATTTCACCTATTGGACACCAGCCTTCTGAGCTAAAATATCAATCACATACACTGTATTCAACCATGTATGTTATAAAACTGTATTCAATCTATTAAATATTGGAGAACTTAATTTAATTTGATGAATCAACAAGAGGCCCAGAGGGCCTGTATCGCTCCCCTGAATATGTTTAAAATAATTGGTATGAAGTAGGTGCTGTAAATACATATGAAATTTCAGAAAGATCCATCCAGTACTTGGGATATAGCGAGAACAAACTATCATAGACACAAACTGTTAACAATCCCCCCCCTGCCAATCCCCCCACAGCCTCTCCCAGCTATCACAGACACAAACTGTTAACAATCACTACCCTGCCAATCCTCCCACAGCCCCTCCCAGCTATCATAGACACAAACTG
Organism: Mizuhopecten yessoensis; assembly: GCF_002113885.1. Lineage (NCBI taxonomy): Eukaryota > Metazoa > Mollusca > Bivalvia > Pectinida > Pectinidae > Mizuhopecten > Mizuhopecten yessoensis. The sequence continues at coordinate 377,779 of NW_018405159.1, forward strand.
TTAACGATCACTACCCTGCCAATCCCCTTCCCACAGCCTCTCCCAGCTATCATAGACACAAACTGTTAACAATCACTCCCCTGCCAATCCCCCCACAGCCCCTCCCAGCTATCACAGACACGAACTTTTAACAATCACTCCCCTGCAAATCCCCCCACAGCCCCTCCCAGCTATCATAGACACAAACTGTTACGATCACTCCCCTGCCAATCCCCCCACAGCCCCTCCCAGCTATCATAGCCACAACCTGTTACGATCACTCCCCTGCCAATCCCCCCACAGCCCCTCCCAGCTATCATAGCCACAACCTGTTACGATCACTCCCCTGCCAATCCCCCCACAGCCCCTCCCAGCTATCACAGACACAAACTGTTGACAATCCCTCCCCTGCCAATCCCCTTCCCACAGCCTCTCCCTGCTATCACAGACACAAACTGTTAACAATTACTCCCCTGCCAATCCCCTTCCCACAGCCTCTTCCAGCTATCATAGACACTAACTGTTAACAATCACTCCCCTGCCAATCCCCTTCCCACAGCCTCTCCAAGCTATCATAGACACAAACTGTTAACAATCACCCCCCTGCCAATCCCCTTTTCACAGCCCCTCCCAGCTATCACAGACACAAACTGTTAACAATCACTACCCTGCCAATCCCCTTCCCACAGCCTCTCCAAGCTATCATAGACACAAACTGTTAACAACCCCTCCCCTGCCAATCCCCCCACAGCCCCTCCCAGCTATCATAGACACTAACTGTTTACAATAACTCCCCTGCCAATCCCCCCACAGCCCCTCCCAGCTATCATAGCCACAACCTGTTACGATCACTCCCCTGCCAATCCCCCCACAGCCCCTCCCAGCTATCATAGCCACAACCTGTTACGATCACTCCCCTGCCAATCCCCCCACAGCCCCTCCCAGCTATCACAGACACAAACTGTTGACAATCCCTCCCCTGCCAATCCCCTTCCCACAGCCTCTCCCAGCTATCACAGACACAAACTGTTAACAATCACCCCCCTGCCAATCCCCCCACAGCCTCTCCCAGCTATCACAGCCACAAACTGTTAACAATCACTCCCCTGCCAATCCCCTTCCCACAGCCTCTCCCAGCTATCGCAGACACAAACTGTTAACAATCCCCCCCCCCAGCCTCTCCCTGCTATCACAGACACAAACTGTTAACAAATCACTCCTCTGTCCATCCCACCCACCTATAACCCCCTCCCAGCTATCACAGACACAAACAATCTCTCCTCCGCCCACCCCCAATTTACATTCATGCATTATTAAAACTGATCACATGTCATCTGATATCAGGTAAAATGTCAATTTCAGCGACACTATCATAACATTATCGCCTTACTCTTTCTATACTCATTTTCTTATTTACCTTCAAGGTTTTATATATATGTCTGTGATAATATACACTAACTTCAACAAGAGTCCTTTGTCTTGTCAACTGCTCATGAAATTATGACAAACTTATTCATCCTGCACATGACATAGAGTATTAAATCATTTTAAGTAAACAAATTGTCCTTTTAATTACATGATTGAGAAATATTTTCAACCAATCTAATTATTCAAAGTACCAGAACATTTCTAAATAGCGTGATCTTGCCAGGAGTGTTAATACAACACAGATCAGTACAATAGTTTAACAACGGTCTGACAAATAATTAACAACAATTAGAAGACTAGGTTAAAAATTATATCTTGAGTTGTTTATAAACTTGACTCATCTTGTTCATGCTTATAATTGTCTTGTATCGAATAGAAAGATTGGATTGTTATTTGAAATGAGTGAAGTAATTATAATATTAAATTTGGCCTCCAGGTGGCAATGCTGAGAGCACCTGTACCCTATATTAACAGGTACATTTTCTAGTTATAGCAATCAAATTGTCACATACATGCACAGAAAACATATATTCTGTTAAAGGACATCCATCCTAACTATAGGTAGCAGTATACAGTAGAAATGGCCCGACTCTGATAAACAAGGCAAATGCCGAGGAAATGTAAACACAGCGGATTTACCCTACACAACACATGTATACATGTATATATATTTGTAAACTGCATTACATTTACATTAAATATAAAGTACTGAGAAGTGTATAAACCTCTTTTTTCTATGTATGTCACTTGTGTGAAATCCATGGTTACCACATCAAAAATGACCAAAAAATGCCAAAAAATTGCTATTTTTAACCCAAAATTTGACCCCCGCAAATAGTAATTTTTTTCCTAAGCTCTGTCTGAAATTAAAGAATACCTACCTGGTTGCAGAATTATCTGGGTCCCAGTAAAGTTGTAAAACTTGATTTTTTGCAATTTTGCGTCGTGTGCTGTTGTCAAAATTTTACCTCCTGTAAAGCTAGCTTTTCATGTGTACGCACCCTTTCGGATTATGGCCAAACTTTTATTCTCGAACCAAAAAAATCTTCTTTCTTTTTTACAAATGTGAAGCTCACATAGCCCACTTCATCATGCTTATACCAATTTTAGTACAGTTTTATTTTTATATTT
>NW_018405159.1:380637-410627 GCF_002113885.1 Mizuhopecten yessoensis
ATCATTCCTACAAAGTTTCAGTTCAATCGGCCTAGCAGAACTTGACTTTAAGTTTGAAATAGTTTTTCAAAATGGCGGCCGTGGCGGCCATATTGGATTTCTGATTGACCCGAAAAATATCAACACTTTGTCAGGACCATGAGTCGATCATTCCTACCAAGTTTCAGTTCAATCGGCCCAGCAGAACTTGACTTTAAGTTTGAAATAGTTTTTCAAAATGGCGGCTGTGGCAGCCATATTGGATTTCTGATTGACCCGTAAAATAACTACACTTGGTCAGGGAAATGTCAGTAACCTTCCCATGAAATATTAATGAAATCCCTCTGCTGTTATTTCAGCTGAAGTTGAAAAGGTAAAATGTTAACGGACAATGCACGACGGACGACGACGGCGGACGAAGACAGATAGCAATAGTTCACTTGAACTAAAGCTCAGGTGACCTAAAAATGCTGGTAATCTAAACAATACAGTCATTGGGAAACACTTTTGTACTGAATAATATTTTCATATTTCATTTAGTAAATCCGAAAAGACTTTTGTGTTGAATAAAAAACAAAATTATTTCCCGATCTTTTAAGTGATATATAAAAATATTATTAATATTTTTATATATCACTTAAAAGATCGGGAAATAATTTTGTATTGAATAATAATTTTATATTTTATTTATACAATTGGGAATGACTCCGCAGTTTGATGATATTGTTATATTTTATGTATACAATTAAACAAGATGTCATTTCAGCTGGTACATGCACAGGTACAAGACCCATATATCATAAAACATTTCTTGCTTTGTAATAACATCCTGTTACAGTGAAAACATTTTGTTAAATTCGTTTTCTTCAGGTTTTCAAACCTTACAACATTTATATGGTCATATAATGATGGTGTCCACAGATGTTCATGGGGCTTTAACAAGGCAACTTTATACGGTGTATCAAAACAATCGTAACATCAAAATCATGGACCCGGAACTACAACACTTCACCGATATCATTCTGACAAGGTTTTTAGATTGTTGGCTGGTTTGTTTTACATGTTTAATGTCCATCAACAGCTAATTACATCACTCAAGGACATGCCGCCATGTGTGTGTGTACGTGTGCCAGAGACAGGATGTGTTGGTGTATTTGCCTTCTTGAACTTGTTATAGCACAGATCTGATGCCGACTTTATAGTGCTATCTCACTGAAATACCATGCTGAAGGCACCATGCAAGCACAGCATTCCGCCTGGTCACATTATACTGACAACGGGTGAACCAGTTTACATTGGGTATGATCATTATATCAGAATTGACCTCGATCTTGAAGCTGTACTGACCTTAACGGTTTGGTTTTCCGGACAGGTTTTTTGCAAACGGCATCACACATGATGATATTTTTGTCTCCTGTACCCGGCGAGTCGTCCAGCCTCACAACCTTTAGGCTACAATAAACATAATAAATAGAATCAAACATACCGCAAAAATCCCTTTTTTTCACCGGATCTTATTGTTTAGTCCCTTATGTCAAACAAAAATAATCCTGGACCTGATAATAGTAAACTCAAAAAGCTATAAAAAGATAAACAAAATAATGAGGAGGCACAGTAGTCAAGTGGTAGGACGCGGGCTCCTGACCGAAGGGTTGCCATTCCGAGTCACGGCACGGCACTATGTTGTATCTTTGAGCAAGATACTTTACTCCGCTTGTTCCAGTCTGCTCAGCTGTAAATGAGTACGTGATTGGGCAGTGCTAGAATTGTTGAATGCTAGCTGTGAGCACCGAAATGGCAGCACTGGCTGTATATGCTCCCCAGGGAGTTGAGAAAGGTAATGGCTGGTTGCAAAGGCCCTATAATAACCACAGATAAGAATTTGTGAACCGCTTTGAGATGACCTACAAACTAGATTGTGATAAAGCGGTTTATATTAGAACCTCAAATTATTATTATTATTATTTAAATAAACTCAGAACATAATGCAACAAAAACAAACTTGCCCTTCTCCTGAGAGATACAAATGTATTTAAACTGAAATTTATTCCTGACATAACGTTGATTTTCAGTGAAGAAAACATCATTTAATGTACAGGTACTTGACACGTAGACCGTAAATCAGCATTCCTTTTACCTTGTATTTGAATCATTACAAAATAATTTTAGAAAATCAATTATATACTCAGGAGATGATAATAAGCTAAATTCTTACGTAATAATAAAGTCCTATACAATATAGGACAAAATCATAGAAAAAGGTACAAACTTGATTTATGCATCAAGCTCTATAGCATGATATACATATATATAAAGCCTTATCTGCAAGCTTTCAGATAATCACCAAGCAGAACTGCATTTTTTAGAGGATGTTGCTTTGCATTGCTGATCAAATATGCGCATTCTTCCTCCGTTTCCCGGTCTGTTAAATGGACCCATTCATCAATAAGAAACAGCTCCCCTTTTCTCAAAAAAATCCTCTATCAATTATATCAGTGATAAAACAATGCAAGATGCAACTCCATTTCACATGAATAACAGAATTTGTCAACATTTGAAAATTCCCGGTTTTCCTTGTTTTGCAGAATACCTTTCCCCATTTGTACCCATGCAGTCGGCTTTGATTTCTAAGACACACTGAGTATATGATAATAAATGTATCAGAAAAGCAACACAATTATTAGGAGGAGAGGTTGAACACTGTAATAAATACAAGTCAGTCAGTGTGGTCAGTCAATGAACCAGTGGAGGAATCAGAGGTGGACACCAAAGTATTCTAGTAGAGAGCTCCACTAAAGGGAGATAAATACAACTAGGTAAGTGAACGTGATAAAGCGTCAACACACAGGATTCCGTAATGGTAAACTCAAGTATATTTCAGATGGCTAGGCCAACCGTCATCAGAACAATTTTATATAATCATTTACAGAGTTTAAGTGCAAATTCCGGTTCTCAATATTACGCCATAGGAAAGGTTTAAATAATCATGCGACATAAAATATACAATGTAGGCCGCAAGGAAATTAAAATTCAGACAAATACTCAAAGTTAGCAGTGGTCGTATGTGATACTGGAATTATCACTGGAGTTAAATATTCCATATATGCTGTAAATCGCAAGTTGTCGTCCCACAGTTGAGAGAGACTCTAATCTTCACATATATAGTATCGGTCAAAGTTTCCTGCTTTTAGATAGTAGAGGGTCTGTTGGTCCTGGGTCTGAATTCAAGTTGCAAAGTTATCAAAAATATTTCAATTAGTTGATCAGTACAGTGGATGTTTTCTTGTAGTCCGCTCTGTTTTGAATAAGTGCTTTTAGTACGGAGGTGAATGTTGACTTTGGATGAAGTTGTGGTGAGAACAATGAATTTGACGTCAGCAATATTGTGATTGTTTAATGTCAAGTGGCAGGACACAGGTTTATATTTGTTAGCGCCTCACATGTCAAAGAAATGCTCATGCATGCACTCAAAGACAGAGTTGACTGCGTGGGTGAATTTGATGGTTCAACCGGCGGGTACGTAGAATCATTTTACCCAAGAACCCAAGAAAGTCTGTCCAAAGTCTAGTGAAGTTGAAAATATCGGTAACAGTCACCTACAGATGATATGTTGAAGAAGTTCTCCTGAACCTTTATCCACAAAATAAAGTTTGATAATAGTTGGACTTTGTCAACACAAAGTCTAAGTTGACAACGTCTAATCATGATGTCATACAGACAGACGCATGAACGGACCAAATGAGGGTAACGACAAACACTTAATTACCCCTCCATTGTGTGGTGACAAACACATAATCACCCCTCCATTGTGTGGTGACAAACACTTAATTACCCTTCATTGTGTGGTGACAAACACTTAATTACCCTCCATTGTGTGGTGACAAACACTTTATAACCCCCTCCATTGTGTGGTGACAAACACTTAATTACCCTCCATTGTGTGGTGACAAACACTTAATAACCCCTCCATTGTGTGGTGACAAACACTTAATTACCCCTCCATTGTGTGGTGACAAACACTTAATTACCCCTCCATTGTGTGGTGACAAACACTTAATTACCCTCCATTGTGTGGTGACAAACACTTAATTACCCTCCATTGTGTGGTGACAAACACTTAATAACCCCTCCATTGTGTGGTGACAAACACTTAATTACCCCTCCATTGTGTGGTGACAAACACTTAATTACCCTCCATTGTATGGTGACAAACACTTAATTGCCCTCCATTGTGTGGTGACAAACACTTAATTACCCTCCATTGTATGGTGACAAACACTTAATTACCCCTCCATTGTGTGGTGACAAACACTTAATTACCCCTCCATTGTGTGGTAACAAACACTTAATTACCCCTCCATTGTGTGGTGACAAACACTTAATTACCCCTCCATTGTGTGGTGATATCACAATAATATCAAACGAGTTGCACACCTACTTACTTACAATATGTTTTTTTCGAAATCACACCGATTTTTGCTTGTTTGGCCTAATGCCATTGTTACCCAAAGTCAATTGGGGAACATGATGATGCATTTTTCCCACAGAAATTGTTTTAAATAACTCTGAAATTAATCATAAAACAGACAAGATTGTTGTATTTGTGAATTTCCTGCTCTCTGATATTTCTGGCATTTACTACTCCATCAATAGTTTCATTATTACGTATCCCAGATATATAGCTGCAATTGTTAACATTTAGTACTTACAAAGACGCTGTAGTCCGCCGATAGACTCCTAGAAACACAACTGTCTGCTATACTCCTCTATATTGGGGGTTGACATATACCGGTAAGCCCCAGTATGAAGGATTGAATCTTGTAAGGCTTCTGTCCGCCAGTATTTGTGAACTTAGATTTTGAAATAACAGTTGTCAAATTATGTTGTAACTGTCAACGTATCTTTTTTTTACAATTTTGTGTTCTACAAATGTTTGAAAAATATTAAGTAACAGAAATGGATTTTCAGTCAATTACATTTTATATATACGCTTCAACGTCATAGGGGGAGGGGACTTATAGATATACGTATTATATATATGTGTGTGTCTACAGATCTGTGTCAGACAGATGCTTTAGGAAACATCTCTGCATGGCTTCCATTTCTTTTCTAAAACAACAGGAAGTCATTAGAAGTGTCTATGGTTTCCAGCTTTTAGCCATTCCCAGAACATATATGTGAATGTTCCAACAAATCTTCTTCAGACAGATCCAGAAACGAATGAATGACACAACACAATCCAAATGAAGAATTTCTTGTTGAGAGTATTCAGATGGAGTTTCCTGTCTGTACACCTACCTGTCTATGACTATACATTAACCTGTTACAATGCCTACCTGTCTGATGATTGTGTAATCAACCAATCAGAACAAGTTGTTGGAATTTTGATACTGATAGTTAAGATTTTACTATTCATTTCTATGGGCTCCAGGCTTAACGCTTAAATACAAAATTTTAAAAGTCTGGAAAATAATAAACAAAATCAAAACAATTACAAGTACATCTTTTTAGACTGTTAAATAAGACATCAAATACTTAGAGTTGCAGCTTGGAAAATTGGAAATTTTACCTCAGGAAATTTGGAAATTTTGCCTGGAAGACTTGAGGGAATATCATTAAACAACACCTGTTCGGGGATTTAGGTCCTGCTTTCAGGAGGTGGATGAAACCTATCTTCTGAAGAAAGTAAAGGTTTTGTTTTGTTTGTGTTTTACGTCCTATTAACAGCTATGGTCATTTAAGGAAGTGCCAGGTTTTGGTGGTGGAGGAAAGCCAGAGTTCCCAGAGAAAAAATACTGACCTACGGCCAGTACCTGGCGCCTGCAGCCCCACATAGGTTTCAAACCTGCGACCCAAAATCAAAGTTCTACATACACACAGGGAGTCAGGATCAGACTCACCACTGAGCGGGTGTCTGGACTAAATGCCGCTGTCAAGCTTTCATTATACCACATAGCTGTGGAATACCAATGTTTCAACTACTTACTAACAGTTAATTATGGCCCTTGATCATGAGGACTCGCAACCAATCAGCCAATCAGCAAGTATTTAAAGTGATTGAAATCCCTACCGTTAATTTGTTCTGGTTAAATACAGTGCCTCTGAGTTATTGAATTGTGTAGTTGTTAACAGTGTTGGCAGTGGTACATGGATCCCTAATGACAATTTATATATAGTTACAGTCTGTGGCAGTGGTACAGGGATCCTTAATGACAATTTATATATAGTCACAGTGTTGGCAGTGGTACTGGGATCCTTAATGACAATTTACATATAGTTACAGTGTCTGGCAGTGGTACTGGGATCCTTAATGACAATTTATATATAGTTACAGTGTTGGCAGTGGTACATGGATCCTTAATGACAATGTATATATAGTTACAGTGTTGCCAGTGGTACTGGGGTCCTTAATGATAATTTATATATAGTTACAGTGTCTGGCAGTGGTACTGGGATCCTTAATGACAATTTATATATATAGTTATAGTGTTGGCAGTGGTACATGGATCCTTAATGACGATTTATATATAGTTACAGTGTTGGCAGTGGCACATGGAACCTTAATGACAATGTATATATAGTTACAGTGTTGCCAGTGGTACTGGGGTCCTTAATGATAATTTATATATAGTTACAGTGTCTGGCAGTGGTACAGGGATCCTTAATGACAATTTATATATAATTACAGTGTTGGCAGTGGTACAGGGATCCTTTAATGACAATTTATATATAGTTACAATGTTGGCAGTGGTACATGGATCCTTAATGACAATTTATTTATAGTTACAGTGTTGGCAATGGTACAGGGATCCTTAATGACAATTTATATTATAGTTACAGTGTTGGCAGTGGTACAGGGATCTTTAATGACAATTTACATATAGTTACAGTCTGTGGCAGTGGTACTGGGATCCTAAATGACAATTTATATATAGTAACAGTGTTGGCAGTGGTACAGGGATCTTTAATGACAATTTATATATAGTTACAGTCTGTGGCAGTGGTACTGGGATCCTAAATGACAATTTATATATAGTAACAGTGTTGGCAGTGGTACATGGATCCTTAATGGGATCCTTAATGACAATTTATATATAGTTACAGTGTTGGCAGTGGTACTGGGATCCTTAATGGTAATTTATATATATTTACAGTGTCTGCCAGTGGTACTGGGATCCTTAATGACAATTTATATATAGTTACAGTGTTGGCGGTGGTACATGGATCCTTAATGACAATTTATTTATAGTTACAGTGTTAGCAGTGGTACAGGGATCCTTAATGACAATTTATATTATAGTTACAGTGTTGGCAGTGGTACAGGCATCCTTAATGACAATTTATATATAATTACAGTGTTGGTAGTGGTACAGGGATCCTTAATGACAATTTATATATAGTAACAGTGTTGGCAGTGGTACAGGGATCTTTAATGACAATTTATTTATAGTTACAGTGTTAGCAGTGGTACATGGATCCTTAATGACGATTTATATATAGTTACAGTGTTGGCAATGGTACAGGGATCCTTAATGACAATTTATTTATAGTTACAGTGTCTGGCAGTGGTACATGGATCCTTAATGACAATTTATTTATAGAAACAGTGTTGGCAGTGGTACAGGGATCCTTAATGACGATTTATATATAGTTACAGTGTCTGGCAGTGGTACTGGGATCCTTAATGACAATTTATATATAGTTAAAGTGTTGGCAGTGGTACAGGGATCCTTAATGACAATATATATATAGTTACAGTGTTGGCAGTGGTACAGGGGTCCTTAATGACGATTTATATATAGTTACAGTGTTGGCAGTGGTACATGGATCCTTAATGACGATTTATATATAGTTGCAGTGTTGGCAGTGGTACATGGATCCTTAATGACGATTTATATATAGTTACAGTGTTGGCAGTGGTACAGGGATCTTTAATGACAATTTATTTATAGTTACAGTGTCTGGCAGTGTTACATGGATCCTTAATGACAATTTATTTATAGTTACAGTTTTGGCAGTGGTACAGGGATCCTTAATGACAATATATATATAGTTACAGTGTTGGCAGTGGTACATGGATCTTTAATGACAATTTATTTATAGTTACAGTGTATGGCAGTGGTACATGGATCCTTAATGACAATTTATATATAGTTACAGTGTTGGCAGTGGTACATGGATCTTTAATGACAATTTATTTATAGTTACAGTGTATGGCAGTGGTACATGGATCCTTAATGACAATTTATTTATAGTTACAGTGTCTGGCAGTGGTACATGGATCCTTAATGACAATTTATATATAATTACAGTGTTGGCAGTGGTACAGGGATCCTTAATGACAATTTATATATAGTTACAATCTGTGGCAGTGGTACTGGGATCCTTAATGACAATGTATATATAGTTACAGTGTTGGCAGTGGAACAGGGATCTTTAATGACAATTTATATATAATTACAGTCTGTGGCAGTGGTACTGGGATCCTTAATGACAATTTATATATAGTAACAGTGTTGGCAGTGGTACATGGATCCTTAATGAAAATTTATTTATAGTTACAGTGTCTGGCAGTGGTACAGGGATCCTTAATGACAATTTATATATAGTTACAGTGTTGGCAGTATTTATATATAGTTACAGTGTTGGCAGTGGTGCAGGGATCCTTAAGGACAATTTATATATATAGTTACAGTGTTGGCAGTGGTACATGGATCCTTAATGAAAATTTATTTATAGTTACAGTGTCTGGCAGTGGTACATGGATCCTTAATGACAATTTATATATAATTACAGTGTTGGCAGTGGTAAAGGGATCTTTAATGACAATTTATATATAGTTACAGTCTGTGGCAGTGGTACAGGGATCCTTAAGGACAATTTATATATAGTTACAGTGTTGGCAGTATTTATATATAGTTACAGTGTTGGCAGTGGTACAGGGATCCTTAAGGACAATTTATATATAGTTACAGTGTTGGCAGTATTTATATATAGTTACAGTGTTGGCAGTGGTAATGGGATCCTTAATGACGATTTATATATAGTTACCGTGTTTGCAGTGGTACAGGGATCCTTAATGACAATTTATATTATAGTTGCAGTGTTGGCAGTGGTACAGGCATCCTTAATGACAATTTATATGTAGTTACAATCTGTGGCAGTGGTACTGGGATCTTTAATGACAATGTATATATAGTTACAGTGTTGGCAGTGGAACAGGGATCTTTAATGACAATTTATATATAATTACAGTCTGTGGCAGTGGTACTGGGATCCTTAATGACAATTTATATATAGTTACAGTGTTGGCAGTATTTATATATAGTTACAGTGTTGGCAGTGGTGCAGGGATCCTTAAGGACAATTTATATATATAGTTACAGTGATGGCAGTGGTACAGGGATCCTTAATGACAATGTATATATATAGTTACAGTGTTGGCAGTGGTACAGGGATCTTTAATGACAATTTATATATAGTTACAGTGTCTGGCAATGGTACAGGGATCCTTAATGACAATTTATATATAGTTACAGTGTTGGCAGTGGTACAGGGATCCTTAAGGACAATTTATATATATAGTTACAGTGTTGGCAGTGGTACAGGGATCCTTAATGACAATGTATATATATAGTTACAGTGTTGGCATTGGTACAGGCATCCTTAATGACAATTTATATATAATTACAGTGTTGGCAGTGGTACTGGGATCCTTAACTACAATTTATATATAGTTACAGTGTTGGCATTGGTACAGGCATCCTTAATGACAATTTATATATAATTACAGTCTGTGGCAGTGGTACTGGGATCCTTAACTACAATTTATATATAGTTACAGTGTTGGCATTGGTACAGGCATCCTTAATGACAATTTATATATATAGTTACAGTGTTGGCATTGGTACAGGCATCCTTAATGACAATTTATATATATAGTTACAGTGTTGGCAGTATTTATATATAGTTACAGTGTTGGCAGTGGTACTGGGATCCTTAACTACAATTTATATTATAGTTACAGTGTCTGGCAGTGGTACAGGGATCCTTAACTACAATTTATATATAGTTACAGTCTGTGGCAGTGGAAGGGATATCCTTAACTAAATTACCTTTAGTCAACAAAGTGATGTTTTCACATTTTCTATTCTACTTACAGTTATAATTTATTCAGTAGTCTATATAATATTTTATTTTTAAAAACTTGATACAAATGTACAGTAAAAATATTGTCAGGAGAATTGATAGTTTGCACCACATAACATTGAACAAAATGTTCATATGGATGGGGTACAGGGGTGTTCATTGGGATAAATGAGAGAGTATACAGGGGTGTTCATTGGGGTGAATATGGAAGTACACAGGGGTGTTCATTTGGATAAAATGTGAGGGTACACAGAGATGTTTATTGGGATATATGTAGATTGGTATGAATGTGAATGGGGTACACAAGGGTGTTTATTTGAATGAATATGGGGGTACACAGGGGTGTTAATTGGGATAAATGTGGATTGGTACAAATGTGAATAGGGTACACAAGGGTGTTTATTGGGATGAATGGGGGTACACAGGGGTGTTTATTGGGATGAATGCAGGGAACACAGGGGTGTTCATTGGTATGAATGTGGATTGGTATGAATGTGAATGGAGTACACAAGGGTGTTTATTGGGATGAATGTGGGGTAACACAGGGGTGTTCATTGGGGTGAATGTGGGAGTTCACAGGGGTGTTCATTGGGATTAATGTGGGGGTTCACAGAGGTGTTCATTGGTATGAATGTGGGATACACAGGGGTGTTTATTGGGATGAATGGGGGTACACAGGGGTGTTTATTGGGATGAATGCAGGGAACACAGGGGTGTTCATTGGTATGAATGTGGATTGGTATGAATGTGAATGGAGTACACAAGGGTGTTTATTGGGATGAATGTGGGGTAACACAGGGGTGTTCATTGGGGTGAATGTGGTGGGGTAACACAGGGGTGTTCATTGGGGTGAATGTGGGAGTTCACAGGGGTGTTCATTGGGATTAACGTGGGGGTTCACAGAGGTGTTCATTGGTATGAATGTGGGGTACACAGGGGTGTTTATTGGGATGAATGGGGGTACACAGGGGTGTTTATTGGGATGAATGCAGGGAACACAGGGGTGTTCATTGGTATGAATGTTGATTGGTATGAATGTGAATGGGGAACACAATGGTGTTTATTGGGATGAATGTTGGGTTACACAGGGGTATTCATTGGGGTGAATGTGGGAGTTCACAGGGGTGTTCATTAGGATTGACGTGGGAGTTCACAGAGGTGTTCATTGGTATGAATGTGGATGGGTTACACAAGGGTGTTCATTAGGATGAATGTTGGGGTACACAGGGATATTCATTCTGATGAATTTGGGGGTACACAGGAGTTTTCATTGGAATTAATGTGGAAGATCACAGAGGTGTTCATTGGTATGAATGTGGATGGGGTACACAGTGATGTTTATGCAGATGAATGTGGATGGGGTATTCAGGGGTGTTCAATGGGATGAATGTTGGGGTACACAGGGTTGTTCATTGAGATGAATTTGGGGGTACACAGGAGTGTTCATTGGGATTAATGTGGGAGTTCACAGAGGTGTTCATTGGTATGAATGTGGATGGGTTACACAAGGGTGTTCATTAGGATGAATGTTGGGGTACACAGGGGTGTTCATTAGGATCAATGTGGGGGTACACAGGGGTGTTCATTAGGATCAATGTGGGGGTACACAGAGGTGTTCACTGGAATTAATGTGGGGTACACAAGAGTGTTCATTAAGATAAATACTGTATCACATAAGGGTGATCATCAGGATTAGTGAGAGGTTACACAGGGGTGTTCATTGGGATGAATGTGGGGTTACATGAAGGTGTTCATTAAGATTAATACAGGAGTACACAAGGGTGTTCATTGGGATGAATGTTGGGGTACACAAGGGTGTTCATTGGGATGAATGTTGGGGTACATAAGGGTGTTCATTGGGATGAATACTGGAGTACACAAGGGTTTTTATTGGGATGAATATGGGGTTACATAGAGGTGTTCAATAAGATGAATACAGGAGTACACAAGGGTGTTTATTGGGATGAATGTTGGGGTACACAAGGGTGTTCATTGGGATGAATGGAGGAGTACACAGGGGATGAGGAGGAGGGTGAAGTACAGTATACAGGGCCATTCATTAGGATGCGGGTTGAATACAGTACACAGGGCCATTCATTAGGATGAGGGTGGAGTACAGAACACAGTAGCATTCATTAGGATGAGGGTGGAGTACAGTACACAGGGGCATTCATTAGGATGAGGGTGGGTGAACTAATCAGGGGTGCTCATTGGAATAGGAGTGGAGAAAAGTACACAGGGGCATTTATTAGGTTGAGGGTTTTTGAAATATGCACGGGTGTTCATTTGGATGGTAACCAATTATTTATCAGTTCATTTGGATGGTAACCAATGATTTATCATAAAATTTCAACCGATCCCAACACTGGTTAATGATTTGGATATATATTTTGAAACAATTAGGTACGGTAGTTTGGGGTGATTTGTTGTCTATATATATATATATATTCATCAAACATTGGGATGAAGCTTAAGGTGTATCATACAGGGACATTATTGGAAAGGGGTCACTCAGCTCATTCTGAAAGGATTGGGTACTCAAGGTATTGGTCTTATTAACTGTGATAGAGGAGGGTAGCCGAAGATGCTCATTCTGCAAGGGGTTTGGTACACAACTAAGGGATTATTCTTGTTCACTGTGATAGGGTGGGAGGTAGTACCTTGAGATGCTTGTTTTGACAGGGGTTGCCTCGTGTTGTTCAGGGGTTACACAAAAACACTCATCCCAATAAGGGTTTTGTTCACAAGGAGTTCAAAGGAATCTGAGTACACAGGATTGATTTTTTAATAGAGGGGTCTACACAGGAGTATTTATTTTTATTAGATGTCAGTTCACATGAAAGTTTATTGTAGATCAGGCATACATTGTAAAAGGGTATTCTTTGGTAGAGTGATGGTAAACATGTACCTGGATATCTAATGGAATATCTACTGAGATTGGGAGATGTACACATGGCATTCAACGAAATATTGACGTGGAGAAAATACAGATGGGGCGAGCTAGTACTAATATTATACCTGGCCTCCGCATTGCAACGCAATGTACAATAAAACTTGTGTCATCTTCAGAAACTATGTTATCGCAGCCAGGATGGGGGTAGAAATTATTTGAATGGCAATAGGGGGAGCATTCATGGGACATTATAAGTCATCGCATGTAGCTTTCGTTACTTTTTGTATACATTATATATATATATATGGTTCGGTGACTACCTGCTTAGAAACATGTAAATCTGATACAAGACAAATGACAAAACACTAACTGTTTCTGAATACTAACACTTTGAAAACCACCATGACAATGGAATTTGTTAGACAGGTAAGCTGTACAGGTAATTACTTATGAATTATGTGTCATAATGAACCAATCAATGTTGTCACACTCCTGTGAGTTTTAGGAAGTACTTTGAATGATGTAAGTGCAGTGGAGCAGAAATTTACGAAAAAAACACACACCTATACTTTTGATACATTGTTAATCTGTATAAAATCGATGTTATGATACATAAACTAATGAGGTGAATGAATTATAGTATAGTATTTAGTATCTACTGTTACGTACTGTCATAACATCAACTGGACGAAAGCTACCGACATATATATTGTCAACAATCCTTTCTACCGATCAGAATCAGACAGTGTACACATGGACAACACCTGTGCCTAATGAGAAAGTTCAAAGGGTAAAAACGAATTACTTTACCTTCTGGTCGGCATGGTTTGACTCTCGAAGTAGTACAAGTCCACAAACTCAGATAAAATGCATTTTCGATAGGTTCATTTTCCCTCTAATCAACTAGGTCAACCAACTTTGACATTTTCTGTGTACAGGTGTCTCGATCAGCAAAATGTTTAGTTGAGCTGATAGCAAGCGGACCTGCATGGTCATCGTGACAGCTGAAAGTTTGCAAGAGATAAGGAAGTTGTTTTCTAGTTTGTTTAAATGTAAAAACCAATTTATTCATCCTATTGTTTTTGTTACTCTGTTTACAACTATAATTAAGCGTCATAATGACGGAGAAAACAACACTACCCGGATGTTTTCACCTGTGTGATGTGTATTAGGTTATCTCCCCTAAAAAAACCTGTGTCAAGCAGCTGCACTAAAGAACTACATTAAAGTTGCCTTGCTCGTCATTTTCCCCCTTTTTTCAATCTCGGTGTTTACATTTTCTGGGGGGTTCTGATTTATGATTCACATTTGAAAGACAAATCTTAATGTACTTTAAATTAACGTTATACACTCCGGGCATAGAACTTTAAGCAGCCAAGTTATAACACATCATGTGTATACGTAGGACCACAACGTAACATAAACACATCTTCATGCTTGTTGATAACAGAGTTGATTTATTGGCAAAATAAATATTTAAAACATGTTACACGTGATTTATTCATCTCTTCATGACGTAAATGTAGTTACATGTTAGCTATGTATATATAACGACTAGGAAATTGTGGAATCTCAAACAAACGCAATCAACCAAACTTTTAGTAATTTCAACTGTTGACTGTTCAGCGTAAATGACTTGTAATACAGACTTTGAGAGAAATTCAAATAAAATTGATTTTATCTCTGATTTATGCCATACACTTAAAACTATATAATAACATAACCAATGTCCACAGAAAACAATGTAAAAAATATTTGTAAGAAATTTTAAAACAAAGAGCTTTTCCCACTGCGCCCCTTTTATCAGTCCGTTTTTATGTATACATTGTTGCAAATGGGCACAGTACAAACATTTCAGGGCATCTTAATTTTGTTCGATAATCCAATAACCACAGATGTTGCTGTATACGGAGATATATATTGCTACGGTCGTTAATACTTGTTTTTAAAATCAAACTTGAATGTGTTTAAAAAAATGATAATGACACAAGATATTTTTTTCTTGATTGATTGAATACGAATAGGTGAAAAGGGTGAAAGTAAGAACCGGGAGAATCCGATGCTAAAAGTAGAAGGTAGGAGAAGCGACTAAATGGAAGACTCAAAGCTCCGACAAAGTAATATTATCGGAATTGTTGCACAGACATAGGACTGGGTATGATCACAAGAGTCAACTGAAATGTGCAAAGGGTGAAATAGAAAAGAAACGGTACAAGGCAATAAGATCAATGGAAAAGGAAGATCATGGACAGTTGGAATGAGGAAGCAAGGTAGCTGGATGAACTGAGAGGGAGCCAGAAAACTGACCCTGAGAAAGAGCAACATCTAGTCATCGTGGAAACATCGAGGATTAATAGAATCTATCGCTACTCAGGTTGTGTAAGATAGAGAAATCTCAACCCGAGGACTAAGATTTTTTGTCCAGAACGAGGCTTGCCGAGTTCTGGACAAAAATCTTAGTCCGAGGGTTGAGATTTCTCTATCTTACACAACCAGTAGCGATTGATTATTTTTCTCCCATAACTAACAGTATTTTAATGTGAAATAAAGGTAAACATGGACCCCCCCCCCCAATCTTTTTTGATACACTACCTGTGTATGTGTATGCACCCACCCACCCCAACTTTTTTTTGTTACGCTACCTGTGTATGTGTATGCACCCACCCACCCCAACTTTTTTTTTGTTACGCTACCTGTGTATGTGTATGCACCCACCCACCCCAACATTTTTTTTGTTACACTACCTGTGTATGTGTATGTCCCCCTCCCCACAATTGTTAAGAATAGTACAAATTACTATTAAAGCCTTTATTGTTATCTATAAATAAAGACAAAACTATTACTGAGAAAATAATTCCAATTTTATTGCATGTGTAAGGAACAAACAGAACAATCTCTAACTGGCAATTCGGTCATCAATACTAACACAATCACTCCTGTATGCTGGAGGCAGAGAAATCCTTAACACAGTGGTAAGATTTTCCGCTCAACTTCAAAAGAAATTTCTCCAGGGTCTCCTTTACGGAATGTTGTGATTTTGATTTTTTTCCCCACACTTATCTTCAGTCTAAAGTAACAGGCGTTAACACACAATCTTAGTTCTCGAGTACAGCGTTTGTACTCTCACTTCACCGAGAAAACAAGGAAGATGTCTGGCAGTAAAGGGAGACAATTCTCTCTGGAGTCCACAGTTACTACCACCACTATCAGAATATCAGACATTTTGATTGCAATACAGTGAAACCTGTCTATACCAACATCAAGGGATACAGAATCGTTTTGTCAGAAAAGCATTGTGTCATAAAAGTTCAGGTTAAAACATGGATAAATAAGTCTTTTGTAAATATATGCTGGATATGAGTCAGGTTTCACTGTAAGAAGACATACAATCATGTCCGATAACACATAACTTTAACATTAGGCAGGTGTATGTAAATTTCACTGAACATCCTATCTGTTCAGATTTGTTTTTATACCAAAGACAAAAACAGATTTATACTCCATAACAACTCGTTGCAAGAATGAACATCTGATTTAGCAGAGCAAAAACTGAATGTAATTTTTAAAAATCTTAATTAAAAGTCTGTTTCCAACTCTTCATTTATATCTAGGAAATATGCAAGACATCTTGTAATGTAATTACTATGTAATGTGATTAAAAAATATCACCTATGTAACAGAAGGGTTCTGGTGAAATACTTTCCCAGGTATCATTAACAAATAGAAATGTTATTTACAAGGACAGATATCAAGGCAACAATACATAGTGACATTTTCATATTCGAATCACCATTAAGCCATAAAATATTGACTAGGTCAGTTGACAATGAACATATATGGAAGACATACGTATGGACCATACTACAAACATGAACAGTTTCCAGTCAGATAATTCATACTCCTAACATGTTTTTTAAACTGTCCGTATTATTTACCCCATTAAATTGACAATAATGCCTACATACAGGAGGTCGTGTAAATTTACAATAACGTGGCTGCGAGTAAATGTGCAAAATTCACACCCAGCAAAACTACCTTTTTTACAGTCAATATCAAATTTTGTGTGACATTTTCATTTAATAGTCAGACTGGCTTTGATTGTACTACCCTACCGTATTTGCCATAAATAGTGCCCTTCCCCCTTTTTAAGGATAAATCGTAATTCTACCAACCCCTTCCCCATCCCTGACCTTCCCATGCCTGGTCAATTATTTACAGTACATGTACTTACACTTTTTAAACAGAGATTTATGTCTGGTGATTATGGCTAAGATTATGGCTCAACTTTCCCTGAAGAGGATAAAACATTTGATATCCAAACCTCCAGCCACACTGGGATGTTTATAATGTCTTTCTGTTATACTGGTACTTAAGCAACATTTCAAAAATGCACAGCTTTTTCTATCATAATTCACATTTTATAATCCAAATAAATCTTCCATTTAACCCAAATATGTTAGCACCCTGGGCACAAATTAGAGCAAATATGGTAATTTGTATGTACAATTCTCTACATTGTTCAATTAATCACCCGCAGGCAAACAGGAGAGAAGAATATATTATCTTCTATAATAAGTTAATAAAAATATTATTTTAAAAAGTTTAAACAAACTATTATTTTACCTTTTTAAAATTATATTTTATTTGCCCATGGCAGGTGATAATAAATATACATACACATATATTGCACTTTATCCAACAGAGGTGGGGGAAAGACAGGAACACACACATTCTTAGAAACATTTACATTCGGTCATCACACAATAAAACACAAGACAAACAGTCATTGAGATAGACAGAACGTAACACACCAACAGAAAGAGAAACAGGCTTGTCGTGGAGATGGAAGAGACACACGAGGAGAGAGAGAGAAATATGAGATTACTTTGAAACACATAACCACTTTAACTATACATATATACTTACTGTATGCTTAGCTAAGTCTCCCTATGGTTTGAAGGGAGACTCGTGACTAACAAATCAACCGGTTTTCTTTATCTTGCTTTTTGCACGTATTCAATTATTTGTAGCAAAGAACAGCTGATAGTGACGGTGGCCCATGGTATTCTGAACTAATAGTTGTCAAACATGGGTTATTCCATGTATTTCTTTGATATTTTTACATTTTAATATTTTGTCACAAGGTTTCTGATTTTTTAATTTTCATTTCAAAGTTGGCACTCTTGGTTTATAGATTTCAATCAAGAAGTTGACACAAATGACAAAAACATAAGCAATACAATATTTTCCAACAAAAACATGGCACTAAAAACAATTACTGTAAACTTATATACCTAGCATTTAAGTTCACTCATATTTCTGTAACAATTTTCCAGCAGCATGCATTTATGGTTTAACGCTAAAATTACCACTAGTATGCAGACTACAGTAACTTTATATTTAGACATACATGTGCTTCATCGATGTCTAAACATCACATTTGAAGCAGAGGTCCCTTCAGTTACCAAAGGTCACTAAGAGGTCACCAACAACTACAATGCAAGTTACACAGTTGTATCTTGACTGTAGCAAATACACTTCAATGATATAATTTATCTGGTAAATTGTTCAACCCCCTCAGACAACCCATCAAAATACCTGAATTCAAAATTTCCAGATCTAACACAGTAAACACTATGGGAGTGATGTTTGTCTCAACAACCTATAGATCGCCGACAACCTGTTGGTTTTCAAATATTGTGTAGGGTTATCTTCCATTCAGTCTGGACAAAAAACCTACAGTGACCGTAAAAGTCATTTTTTATGAATTGTAGGGCAACCTGGAGAAACTATAATTATTGTGCTGCAGTTATCTGGAGCCAATACCATGAATTACTTCACACTTGACAGCCCGACACGGAGATACAAGATGGACGACAGCGTATGTGTACCACCGAGAGCAACAGCAGACTGATATTGTAACGTAGCTTAGTTGTAATTTTATACAGCATTTTTTTTGTGACACTATTTTATACGTAGCATCTCCCAAAAATATTGCAATATTTCATTATACAATGTTCTTCAATGTTACCAGGTACATCATATCAAATGTGTCTATTGTTTTTTTCAAAAACTAATGAGTCCTATTACTAAGAGATATAGTGGATATCTCGGTTCAGGATTTATAGCTGCGGTTCTGACGCTATTCAAACAAATTATTCATCAAAAAATGGGTTTGGATGAGAGATTTTGGGAAGGTTCATCACTACAACTACTATTCAAGCAAAATGGCAGTTTATAATTTTCATTTCGGAAGACTATTTCCCATGATGCTTTGGAGGTCTTAAAATCATCCATTACGAAAAACGTACATTCATATCAAATAGGATAAAATAGATCTTTAAAGAAAATATCACATTTTTATACCATTGAGTTCCTTTGAAAATCATGTCCTCCTTTTCTTCAGCACATTCCTCTGGTAACAGCACAAACACACTTACACACATTGAGCAATGGTAATCCAGTGTCAAGTCACATGATCATCACATGACACTGATCACATGATTCATCACATGACACACATCACTTGATCAATGATAAATTAATGAAATTTAATGAAATTACATGAGCAGTCTCAAACTGTCGTCTTTACTTCCATACAGAACCACAAACGCACACCTGAAACAGAAGGAACACACAAGTCAGATATCATCATTTTCGTTTAAAGAGAAATCAACAGTATTAATTATGGTGCATGTTAACTGAGACGTTGAACAACAAATGATACTAAACACCAAGATCCATTGTAAAATTGGAGATTGAGATGACAGTGGAGTACACAGAGGAGTTCTCATATCATAAGCAACATAAAAGTTAAGTCAGTATTAGTTTTTAATTGAAAGCCTACAAGTAATACAATGCTGCAATCCTTTAAATAACGTTTCATCTGCTGTATCTAAATTTAGTTTCAGTATACTCAGCAGAATGTTTGCTAGTTGCATGTACTCACTTTTTCTCAAACTTGAGTTGATACAATTGGTCCGTTATTTTGCTGAGGTATTTCCTGTGTCTTTGTAACCTGTGAACAAGGATTACAGTGTGAGATCAGGGATGCTTTCTAATCCAGGGTTACAGTGTGAGATCAGGTATGCTTTCTAATCCAGGATTACAGTGTGAGATCAGGGATGCTTTCTAACCCATGATTACAGTGTGAGATTAGGAATGCTTTCTTACCCATGATTACAGTGTGAGATCAGGCATGCTTTCTAACCCAGGATTACAGTGTGAGATGAGGGATGCTTTCTAACCCAGGATTACAGTGTGAGATCAGGGTTGCTTGCTAACCCAGGATTACAGTGTGAGATCAGGGATGCCTTCTAACCCAGGATTACAGTGTGAGATCAGGGATGCTTCCTAACCCATGATTACAGTGTGAGATGAGGAATGCTTTCTTACCCATGATTACAGTGTGAGATCAGGGATGCTTTCTAACCCATGATTACAGTGTGAGATGAGGGATGCTTTCTTACCCATGATTACAGTGTGAGATCAGGCATGCTTTCTAACCCAGGATTACAGTGTGAGATGAGGGATGCTTTCTAACCCAGGATTACAGTGTGAGATGAGGGATGCTTTCTAATCCAGGATTACAGTGTGAGATCAGGGATGCTTTCTAATCCAGGATTACAGTGTGAGATCAGGGATGCTTTCTTACTCAAGATTACAGTGTGAGATCAGGGATGCTTTCTTACTCAAGATTACAGTGTGAGATCAGGGATGCTTTCTTACCCAGGATTACAGTGTGAGATCAGGGATGCTTCCTAACCCATGATTACAGTGTGAGATGAGGAATGGTTTCTTACCCATGATTACAGTGTGAGATCAGGGATGCTTTCTAACCCAGGATTACATTGTGAGATCAGGGATGCTTTCTAACCCAGGATTACATTGTGAGATCAGGGATGCTTTCTAACCCAGGATTACATTGTGAGATCAGGGATGCTTTCTAACCCAGGATTACATTGTGAGATCAGGGATGCTTTCTAACCCAGGATTACAGCGTGAGATCAGGGATGCTTTCTAACCCAGGATTACATTGTGAGATCAGGGATGCTTTCTAACCCAGGATTACAGCGTGAGATCAGGGATGCTTTCTAACCCAGGATTACATTGTGAGATCAGGGATGCTTTCTAACCCAGGATTACATTGTGAGATCAGGGATGCTTTCTAACCCAGGATTACAGCGTGAGATCAGGGATGCTTTCTAACCCAGGATTACATTGTGAGATCAGGGATGCTTTCTAACCCAGGATTACAGCGTGAGATCAGGGATGCTTTCTAACCCAGGATTACAGTGTGAGATCAGGGATGCTTTCTAACCCATGATTACAGTGTGAGATGAGGAATGCTTTCTTACCCATGATTACAGTGTGAGATCAGGGATGCTTTCTAACCCAGGATTACAGTGTGAGATCAGGGATGCTTTCTAACCCAGGATTACAGTGTGAGATGAGGGATGCTTTCTAACCCAGGATTACAGTGTGAGATGAGGGATGCTTTCTAACCCAGGATTACAGTGTGAGATGAGGGATGCTTTCTAACCCAGGATTACAGTGTGAGATGAGGGATGCTTTCTAACCCAGGATTACAGTGTGAGATGAGGGATGCTTTCTAACCCAGGATTACAGTGTGAGATGAGGGATGCTTTCTAACCCAGGATTACAGTGTGAGCTGAGGGATGCTTTCTAACCCAGGATTACAGTGTGAGATGAGGGATGCTTTCTAACCCAGGGTTATTGGGTTTAGTGTCCTATAAACAGCTATTTAAAGGTTAATTTAAGATGTTTTGGATAAAATAAAAACATTACAAATTTAGTCTAGCATTGTCTAATCAATTAATGTCTCTTACAAATGAAATTTGACATACACATATATACATTAGAAATTGTTTGTCAACTGAAATATGATCTGTAGTCCTGATGGAAAGTCCTCTACATTGAATATCCTAAACACAATTTAACTGGTGAAATGTCCTACACTGGGTATATCTCTGTTGAATAACTTTTTCCAAAAGAGTTCTATTCTAAGAACAATAATATTCCATAACATATCGTTTATAACGGGACTTTGTTAGTTTGAAAGGTCCACAGGAATGTTAACTTTGATTACACTAGGATCAATACAGCTAGTGAAATAGGTTATTTTCAGGGGAGGTAACTATAGCAAAAAATCATAGGTAAATCACATTTGTAAGGTAGCACAAAGTCCCTGGTCCTATAAAATTAAGTATCACATCTTACTTTTCCATCACCACAGCTACGCTGTCTTCATAATCTTTTTCTGAGTTGTCAAACTGCAAAAGAAAACCAGATATAATTATTTATAAGTATAACTTTATGCACATTTCTTGATGCTCTGTTAGCTTTAATACTTTTTTGTAAAAAAATGAGCATTTTTATTTTTAAGAATTCGCATTAAAAATGCAACAAGTTCTGTAAGCACCAAATACTTGATCAGAAATCTCTCTGCATACGATTAGCAGGACTGACTGATAAAAAAAAAAGTCCAACAGAAATTTATTAATTATGGATTTTGTACAAAAGGTAAGACATGAAATGCTACCAGGACAAAACTTATCAAATTTGAAATAAACAAGCAAGTAAACATGTGTAGAATATTTAAACCTTTATACAGAGAACAACTTAAGGAAATCCCCAAAGTACACTCATACACACATTCAAGGTTTTTGAAAAATCATTTCTTGAGCTTAACAAGCAAATATTGACATAAAACATAGAGTATGAAATGTCAGAATTGATACATTGTGCCACGTTTTCTAGGTACCATTACTTACATCTAGGAATGCTGATATGACTTTTAATACTGGTGCGGTCAGCTCGACACACACCACTTCGAAAGACTTGGTCTGCACCCAGGACAGGCTGGATGATACCTTACTGAAAATCTGGACATACAAAGAGGTATTGTTATTACAAAATTGATCCACCCGCAGCTATAACAATATACCATATTAGACCAATAAGGGTAATATGCTCTAATAAACATGTTCAAAAGGATTCCATTAAAAAAATCAACATCTGAAAATGACTGTTGACTGTGGGAGCTGCCAGAAAAATGAACATGTCATTGTTAGACAAATTTCTATAAAGAGTAATGATGACCTTTTTTGGATTTGGCCTTGGAACCCTGAAATACGAACACCTTTGGGGAATTCTTAAACTTGGCCTTCGTGAAAGGAAAATTTTGATCAAAATCCGTTCTGAAATGTAGTCACTATAGTAATGACACTGAATGGAGCCCGGACTGGATAGTCATTGTTATCAACTACATGTACCCAACCCCAACCTTCTCCAAAAGAGCGGCGGCATAAAATTGAAAGTTCTCAAAAATGGGTAACACCAATACCCGTGAGACTCTAGTTTCCTACGACGTTCGGAGCAAGTCTTTCCCCTTCCATCAGTATAAACGGGAAATTTAATGTGAAGTTTTAAGATGATTGACAGTATTCAGGATGAGGCTGATAAATGATCTGCCTGAGACTCTAGTTTCCTGCGAAGGTTCGGAGAAAGTCTTCCCCCTTCCATCAGTATAAACGGGAAATTTAATGTGAAGTTTTAAGATGATTGACAGTATTCAGCATGAGGCTGATAAATGATCTGCCTGAGACTCTAGTTTCCTAAGAAGGTTCGGAGCAAGTCTTCCCCCTTCCATCAGTATAAAAGAGAAATTTAATGTGAAGTTTTAAGATGATTGACAGTATTCAGGATGAGGCTGATAAATGATCTACCGGAGACTCTAGTTTCCTGCGAAGGTTCGGAGAAAGTCTTCCCCCTTCCATCAGTATAAACGAGAAATTTAATGTTAAGTTTGAAGATGATTGACTATTCAGAATGAGGCTGATAAATGAGCTACCTGAGACTCTAGTTTCCTACGAAGGTTCGGAGCAAGTCTTCCCCCTTCCATCAGTATAAACGAGAAATTTAATGTTAGGTTTGAAGATGATTGACTGTATTCAGAATGAGGCTGATAAATGGCTGATGAACTTTTTCCACTTGGATTCAGCTGCGCTTCATTTTGATCTCTACCAAATAAAAGATACAGGAATATTTAGTTCATGTCACATATATGCAACAAGTAATATTTAAAAGCTCTCTCAAGGGCTTTTTATTACCACAAACAATCTGTACATGAATTTTGATTATGCAAAATCTTTTCGTGATGCGAGTAACACTTGAAAACTGGACATACCCTCAATGAAATATCTTACAACTTTAATACATTATAGAGTGCCTTTTTAACAAATGGAAATATCAAGGCTTCATGATACACAGGCTGCAGAAAGTGGGCAATTTAGTGTATCCTGGATTTCGTCCTACTATATCAAATAATTTCTAAACATCCTTATTACAAATATTTTAGGCTCTAGAAAAAAATAAAGTTTGCAGAAAACAAAAAGTTGGGGTCACCTAAACCCTAATGTGAAGTTTGGAGTTCCAACCTGTCAAAACATCAATATCTTGAGAAAATGTTGGAAAGATTCATTTTTTTACTTTTACAAGAAAGAATCCTATAAAAAAAATCAAATAAAAGAGATCTATTCTACTTATAACGCAAGAAAAAACTATGAGGTTCATTTTCTGCAACAGGTCAGTAAACAGTTTAAGTCATTACTGGATAAAAAAAAATACTGTCTTGAGCCAAAATAACAATTTCTTTTAATACAACCACAACATTTTCTGTTAGATAAACTGATTTATATAAAAAATCTAAATAGTCCTTTGAAAAAAACCTAATATGGAAAAAAATAAAGATATCATCAGTACAATATCTTACATTTTATAAGTTTGATTCTTTGGTTGGAGGAAGTCTGCTAAATCAGGAATGTTCACTTTCTTTTCCGTCACTCTTTCTCGTTCAATGGATCGCACCTAAATAATGAAACAAGGTCAGACAATGTGTTTATGTTTAATAAGTAACTTTGTAACATACCAATTTAAGTTTTGGTATTAAAGGATCCCAGACCGCGGCACATTCAGATGATTTTAATCAGATTGAGTAACAGTATTACCCCGACACAGCCAGTGTCACTTTTTAGTGAGGGTAAAGTTATAGTAAGTATTACCCTGACACAGCTGGTGTCAGCTATTTAGGGAGAGTAAAGTTACAGTATTACCCTGACACAGCAAGTGTCAGCTATTTAGGGAGGGCAAAGTTAGTTAGTATTACCGTGACACAGTCAGTGTCAGCTATTAAGGGAGAGTAAAGTTACAGTATTACCCTGACACAGCCAGTGTCACTTTTTAGGGAGGGTAAAGATACAGTATTACCCTGACACAGCCAGTGTCAGCTATTTAGGAAGGGCAAAGTTACAGTATTACCCTGACACAGCCGATGGCAGCTATTTAGGGAGGGTAAAGTTACAGTATTACACTGACACAGCCAGTGTCATTATTTAGGGAGGGTAAAGTTACAGTAAGTATTACCCTGACACAGCCAGTGTCAGCTATTTAGGGAGTGCAAAGCAACAGTATTACCCTGACACAGCCGATGTCAGCTATTTAGGGAGTGCAAAGTTACAGTATTACCCTGACACAGCCGGTGTCAGCTATTTAGGGAGTGCAAAGTTACAGTATTACCCTGCCTCAGCCAGTGTCTGCTATTTAGTGAGAGTAAAGTTACAGTATAACCCTGACACAGCCATTGTCAGCTATTTAGTGAGAGTAAAGTTACAGTATAACCTGACACAGCCAGTGTCAGCTATTTAGGGAGGGTAAAGTTACAGTTAGTATTACCATGACACAGCCAGTGTCAGCTATTTAGGGAGGGTAAAGTTACAGTATTACCCTGACACAGCCAGTGTCAGCTATTTAGGGAGGGTAAAGTTACAGTATTACCCTGACACAGCCAGTGTCAGCTATTTAGGGAGGGTAAAGTTACAGTATTACCCTGACACAGCCAGTGTCAGCTATTTAGGGAGGGTAAAGTTACAGTATTACCCTGACACAGCCAGTGTCAGCTATTTAGGGAGGGTAAAGTTACAGTATTACCCTGACACAGCCAGTGTCAGCTATTTAGGGAGGGTAAAGTTACAGTATTACCCTGACACAGCCAGTGTCAGCTATTTAGGGAGGGTAAAGTTACAGTATTACCCTGACACAGCCAGTGTCACTTTTTAGGGAGGGTAAAGTTATAGTTAGTATTACCCTGACACAGCCAGTGTCAGCTATTTAGGGAGGGTAAAGTTACAGTATTACCCTGACACAGCCAGTGTCACTTTTTAGGGAGGGTAAAGTTATAGTTAGTATTACCCTGACACAGCCAGTGTCAGCTATTTAGGGAGGGTAAAGTTACAGTATTACCCTGACACAGCCAGTGTCACTTTTTAGGGAGGGTAAAGTTATAGTTAGTATTACCCTGACACAGCCAGTGTCAGCTATTTAGGGAGGGTAAAGTTACAGTATTACCCTGACACAGCCAGTGTCACTTTTTAGGGAGGGTAAAGTTATAGTTAGTATTACCCTGACACAGCCAGTGTCAGCTATTTAGGGAGGGTAAAGTTACAGTATTACCCTGACACAGCCAGTGTCACTTTTTAGGGAGGGTAAAGTTATAGTTAGTATTACCCTGACACAGCCAGTGTCAGCTATTTAGGGAGGGTAAAGTTACAGTATTACCCTGACACAGCCAGTGTCAGCTATTTAGGGAGGGTAAAGTTACAGTATTACCCTGACACAGCCAGTGTCAGCTATTTAGGGAGGGTAAAGTTACAGTATTACCCTGACACAGCCAGTGTCAGCTATTTAGGGAGGGTAAAGTTACAGTATTACCCTGACACAGCCAGTGTCAGCTATTTAGGGAGGGTAAAGTTACAGTATTACCCTGACACAGCCAGTGTCAGCTATTTAGGGAGGGTAAAGTTACAGTATTACCCTGACACAGCCAGTGTCAGCTATTTAGGGAGGGTAAAGTTACAGTATTACCCTGACACAGCCAGTGTCAGCTATTTAGGGAGGGTAAAGTTACAGTATTACCCTGACACAGCCAGTGTCAGCTATTTAGGGAGGGTAAAGTTACAGTATTACCCTGACACAGCCAGTGTCAGCTATTTAGGGAGGGTAAAGTTACAGTATTACCCTGACACAGCCAGTGTCAGCTATTTAGGGAGGGTAAAGTTACAGTATTACCCTGACACAGCCAGTGTCAGCTATTTAGGGAGGGTAAAGTTACAGTATTACCCTGACACAGCCAGTGTCAGCTATTTAGGGAGGGTAAAGTTACAGTATTACCCTGACACAGCCAGTGTCAGCTATTTAGGGAGGGTAAAGTTACAGTATTACCCTGACACAGCCAGTGTCACTTTTTAGGGAGGGCAAAGTTATAGTTAGTATTACCATGACACAGCCAGTGTCGGCTATTTAGGGAGGGTAAAGTTACAGTATAACCCTGACACAGCCAGTGTCACTTTTTAGGGAGGGTAAAGTTATAGTTAGTATTACCCTGACACAGCCAGTGTCAGCTATTTAGGGAGGGTAAAGTTACAGTATTACCCTGACACAGCCAGTGTCAGCTATTTAGGGAGGGTAAAGTTACAGTATTACCCTGACACAGCCAGTGTCAGCTATTTAGGGAGGGTAAAGTTACAGTATTACCCTGACACAGCCAGTGTCAGCTATTTAGGGAGGGTAAAGTTACAGTATTACCCTGACACAGCCAGTGTCAGCTATTTAGGGAGGGTAAAGTTACAGTATTACCCTGACACAGCCAGTGTCAGCTATTTAGGGAGGGTAAAGTTACAGTATTACCCTGACACAGTCAGTGTCAGCTATCTAGGGAGGGTAAAGTTACAGTATTACCCTGACACAGCCAGTGTCAGCTATTTAGGGAGGGCAAAGTTATAGTTAGTATTACCATGACACAGCCAGTGTCGGCTATTTAGGGAGGGTAAAGTTACAGTATAACCCTGACACAGCCAGTGTCACTTTTTAGGGAGGGTAAAGTTATAGTTAGTATTACCCTGACACAGCCAGTGTCGGCTATTTAGGGAGGGTAAAGTTACAGTATTACCCTGACACAGTCAGTGTCAGCTATCTAGGGAGGGTAAAGTTACAGTATTACCCTGACACAGCCAGTGTCAGCTATTTAGGGAGGGCAAAGTTATAGTTAGTATTACCATGACACAGCCAGTGTCGGCTATTTAGGGAGGGTAAAGTTACAGTATAACCCTGACACAGCCAGTGTCACTTTTTAGGGAGGGTAAAGTTATAGTTAGTATTACCCTGACACAGCCAGTGGCAGCTATTTAGGGAGGGTAAAGTTACAGTATTACACTGACACAGCCGATGGCAGCTATTAAGGGAGGTAAAGTTACAGTATTACCCTGACACAGCCAGTGTCAGTTATTTAGGGAGGTAAAGTTACAGTATTACCCTGACACAGCCAGTGTCAGCTATTAAGGGAGGGTAAAGTTACAGTAAGAATTACCCTGACACAGCCGATGTCAGCTATTTAGGGATGGCAAAGTTACAGTAAGTATTACCCTGACACAGCCCATGTCAGCTATTAAGGGAGGGTAAAGTTACAGTATTACCCTGACACAGCCGGTGTCAGCTATTTAGGGAGGGCAAAGTTACGGTTAGTATTACCCTGACACAGCCAATGTCAGCTATTTAGGGAGGGCAAAGTTACAGTTAGTATTACCCTGACACAGCCAGTGTCAGCTATTTAGGGAGGGCAAAGTTACAGTATTACCCTGACACAGCCGATGTCAGCTATTTAGGGAGGGTAAAGTTACAGTATTACACTGACACAGCCAATGTCAGCTATTTAGGGAGGGTAAAGTTACAGTATTACCCTGACACAGCCAGTGGCAGCTATTTAGGGAGGGCAAAGTTACTATTAGTAGTACCCTGACACAGCCGATGTCAGCTATTTAGGGAGGGCAAAGTTACAGTATTACCCTGACACAGCCGATGGCAGCTATTTAGGGAGGGTAAAGTTACAGTATTACACTGACACAGCCAGTACCACTTTTTAGGGAGGGTAAAGTTACAGTATTACCCTGACACAGCCAGTGTCAGCTATTTAGGGAGGGCAAAGTTATAGTTAGTATTACCCTGACACAGCCGATGTCAGCTATTAAGGGAGGGAAAAGTTACAGTAAGTATTACCCTGACACAGCCAGTGTCAGCTATTTAGGGAGTGCAAAGTTACAGTATTACCCTGACACAGCCGGTGTCAGCTATTTAGGGAGTGCAAAGTTACAGTATTACCCTGCCTCAGCCAGTGTCTGCTATTTAGTGAGAGTAAAGTTACAGTATAACCCTGACACAGCCATTGTCAGCTATTTAGTGAGAGTAAAGGTACAGTATAACCTGACACAGCCAGTGTCAGCTATTTAGGGAGGGTAAAGTTATAGTTAGTATTACCATGACACAGCCAGTGTCAGCTATTTAGGGAGGGTAAAGTTACAGTATTAACCTGACACAGCCAGTGTCAGCTATTTAGGGAAGGTAAAGTTACAGTTAGTATTACCATGACACAGCCAGTGTCGGCTATTTAGGGAGGGGAAAGTTACAGTATTAACCTGACACAGCGAGTGTCAGCTATTTAGGGAAGGTAAAGTTACAGTAAGTATTACCCTGACACAGCCCATGTCAGCTATTAAGGGAGGGTAAAGCTACAGTAATACCGTGACACAGCCAGTGTCAGCTATTAAGGGAGGGTAAAGCTACAGTAATACCGTGACACAGCCAGTTTCAGCTATTTAGGGATGGCAAAGGTACGGTTAGTATTACCCTGACACAGCCAGTGTCAGCTATTAAGGGAGGGTAAAGTTACAGTAATACCGTGACACAGCCAGTGTCAGCTATTTAGGGATGGCAAAGTTACAGTATTACCCTGACACAGCCGATGTCAGCTATTTAGGGAGGGTAAAGTTACAGTATTACCCTGACACAGCCAGTGTCACTTTTTAGGGAGGGTAAAGATACAGTATTACCCTGACACAGC
>NW_018405159.1:414714-422478 GCF_002113885.1 Mizuhopecten yessoensis
AAAAAACCTAATATGGAAAAAAATAAAGATATCATCAGTACAATATCTTACATTTTATAAGTTTGATTCTTTGGTTGGAGGAAGTCTGCTAAATCAGGAATGTTCACTTTCTTTTCCGTCACTCTTTCTCGTTCAATGGATCGCACCTAAATAATGAAACAAGGTCAGACAATGTGTTTATGTTTAATAAGTAACTTTGTAACTTACCAATTTAAGTTTTGGTATTAAAGGATCCCTGACCGCGGCACATTCAGATGATTTTAATCAGATTGAGTAACAGTATTACCCCGACACAGCCAGTGTCACTTTTTAGTGAGGGTAAAGTTATAGTAAGTATTACCCTGACACAGCTGGTGTCAGCTATTTAGGGAGAGTAAAGTTACAGTATTACCCTGACACAGCAAGTGTCAGCTATTTAGGGAGGGCAAAGTTAGTTAGTATTACCGTGACACAGTCAGTGTCAGCTATTAAGGGAGAGTAAAGTTACAGTATTACCGTGACACAGCCAGTGTCAGCTATTTAGGGATGGCAAAGTTACAGTATTACCCTGACACAGCCGATGTCAGCTATTTAGGGAGGGTAAAGTTACAGTATTACCCTGACACAGCCAGTGTCACTTTTTAGGGAGGGTAAAGATACAGTATTACCCTGACACAGCCAGTGTCAGCTATTTAGGGAGGGCAAAGTTACTATTAGTATTACCCTGACACAGCCGATGTCAGCTATTGAGGAAGGGCAAAGTTACAGTATTACCCTGACACAGCCGATGGCAGCTATTTAGGGAGGGTAAAGTTACAGTATTACACTGACACAGCCAGTGTCACTATTTAGGGAGGGTAAAGTTACAGTAAGTATTACCCTGACACAGCCAGTGTCAGCTATTTAGGGAGTGCAAAGCTACAGTATTACCCTGACACAGCCGATGTCAGCTATTTAGGGAGTGCAAAGTTACAGTATTACCCTGACACAGCCGGTGTCAGCTATTTAGGGAGTGCAAAGTTACAGTATTACCCTGCCTCAGCCAGTGTCTGCTATTTAGTGAGAGTAAAGTTACAGTATAACCCTGACACAGCCATTGTCAGCTATTTAGTGAGAGTAAAGTTACAGTATAACCTGACACAGCCAGTGTCAGCTATTTAGGGAGGGTAAAGTTACGGTTAGTATTACCCTGACACAGTCAGTGTCAGCTATCTAGGGAGGGTAAAGTTACAGTATTACCCTGACAAAGCCAGTGTCAGCTATTTAGGGATGGCAAAGTTACAGTTAGTATTACTGTGACACAGCCCCATGTCAGCTATTTAGGGAGGGTAAAGTGACAGTATTACCCTGACACAGCCAGTGACACTTTTTAGGGAGGGTAAAGTTATAGTTAGTATTACCATGACACAGCCAGTGTCTGCTATTTAGGGAGGGTAAAGTTACAGGATTACCCTGACACAGCCAGTGTCAGCTATTAAGGGAGGGTAAAGTTTCAGTAATACCGTGACACAGCCAGTGTCAGCTATTTAGGAAGGGTAAAGTTACAGTTAGTATTACAATGACACAGCCAGTGTCAGCTATTTAGGAAGGGTAAAGTTACAGTTAGTATTACAATGACACAGCCAGTGTCAGCTATTTAGGGATGGCAAAGTTACAGTATTACCCTGACACAGCTGATGTCAGCTATTAAGGGAGGGTAAAGTTTCAGTAATACCGTGACACAGCCAGTGTCAGCTATTTAGGCATGGCAAAGTTACGGTTAGTATTACCCTGACCCAGCCAGTGTCAGCTATTTAGGGAGTGCAAAGTTACAGCATTACCCTGCCTCAGCCAGTGTCTGCTATTTAGTGAGAGTAAAGGTACAGTATAACCCTGACACAGCCATTGTCAGCTATTTAGTGAGAGTAAACTTACAGTATAACCTGACACAGCCAGTGTCAGCTATTAAGGGAGGGTAAAGTTTCAGTAATACCGTGACACAGCCAGTGTCAGCTATTTAGGAAGGGTAAAGTTACAGTTAGTATTACAATGACACAGCCAGTGTCAGCTATTTAGGCATGGCAAAGTTACGGTTAGTATTACCCTGACACAGTCAGTGTCAGCTATTAAGGGAGGGTAAAGTTACAGTATTCCCCTGACACAGCCAGTGTCACTTTTTAGGGAGGGCAAAGTTATAGTTAGTGTCTGCTATTTAGTGAGAGTAAAGTTAAAGTATACCCCTGACACAGCCATTGTCAGCTATTTAGTGAGTGTAAAGTTACAGTATAACCTGACACAGCCAGTGTCAGCTATTTAGGAAGGGTAAAGTTACAGTTAGTATTACCATGACCCAGCCAGTGTCGGCTATTTAGGGAGGGTAAAGTTTCAGTATTACCCTGACACAGCCGATGTCAGCTGTTTAGGGAGGGTAAAGTTACAGTATTAACCTGACACAGCCAGTGTCAGCTATTAAGGGAGGGTAAAGTTTCAGTAATACCGTGACACAGCCAGTGTCAGCTATTTAGGGAGTG
Organism: Mizuhopecten yessoensis; assembly: GCF_002113885.1. Lineage (NCBI taxonomy): Eukaryota > Metazoa > Mollusca > Bivalvia > Pectinida > Pectinidae > Mizuhopecten > Mizuhopecten yessoensis. The sequence continues at coordinate 417,204 of NW_018405159.1, forward strand.
CAAAGCAACAGTATTACCCTGACACAGCCGATGTCAGCTGTTTAGGGAGGGTAAAGTTACAGTATAACCCTGACACAGCCTTTGTCAGCTATTTAGTGAGAGTAAAGTTACTGTATACCCTGACACAGCCAGTGTCAGCTATTTAGGAAGGGTAAAGTTACAGTTAGTATTACCATGACACAGCCAGTGTCGGCTATTTAGGGAGGGTAAATTTACAGTATAACCCTGACACAGCCATTGTCAGCTATTTAGTGAGAGTAAAGTTACTGTATACCCTGACACAGCCAGTGTCAGCTATTAAGGGAGGGTAAAGTTTCAGTAATACCGTGACACAGCCAGTGTCAGCTATTTAGGGTGGGTAAAGTTACAGTTAGTATTACCCTGACACAGCTGGTGTCTGCCTCCTTATGACCCTGACACAGACAGTGTCAGCTATGTAGGGAGGGCAAAGTTACGGTTAGTATTACCCTGACCCAGCCAGTGTCAGCTATTTAGTGAGAGTAAAGTTACAGTATAAACTGACACAGCCAGTGTCAGCTATTTAGGCATGGCAAAGTTACGGTTAGTATTACCCTGACACAGCCAGTGTCAGCTATTTAGGGAGGGCAAAGTTACAGTTAGTATTACTGTGACACAGCCGATGTCAGCTATTTAGGGAGGGCAAAGTTACAGTTAGTATTACCGTGACACAGCCAGTGTCAGTTATTTAGGGAGGGTAAAGTTACAATTAGTATTACCCTGACACAGCTGGTGTCTGCGTCCTTCAGGATGACTAGGTAATTGATTCCTACTGTCCGACAATACTCCTGGATGTCCTCTAAACTCTGCAAACAGAAATACAATATATAATACTTTGGGGGAAAATATAATTGTTTTTCCAATGAAGGACTAATTCTTTCATCACAACTCCTATTAATATACATTTCAGCAGCTTTTTTTTACCATTTTCAGCTTAAAATCAAAGTATACGTCCATTTATAAAGGTGAAGTAATTACACAATTTATTATGTTACATGTACAGAAATAGGTGTAGACACCATTTACTGTTGCCTGTACAGATGTAAGAGTTTAATCATCCTGTATAAGGTATCCTGCTCAGGTAAATCCCAATTAACAAGGATACACCCCGCCTGGTGCGAGGACTTGAAACCCAAATAAAACATAATTCTCCCATATTTACCTGTAGTGTGTCCAGTAGTATATCTGCCCTCAGCCCCGCCGCCCACAGATCCTTGACCACGCCCATCCTCTCCTTCAGCATGGGGTTGTAGCCAATCGTACACACGAGGATGTCATACGGACCAGGTGGGTGGAACTGTTCACATCAAATAGAAATCAATTCATTTCTATTATTGATTTACATTTTTTTTTTTTAAATAATCACACAACTTGTTATTGTTACTTTCAAAACTCACTCCATGTGTAACCATGTGTTAATATCAAATAGATATATTTTCACACTAAATACATCCAGTAGAACATTCACTTTTGTTTAGTTATTAGTGAAGCTAAATGTGATCTACGGTTAATTTGAATTTCCAGTTCACTTATCATTTAACAACAGTGTTTGATCGTTTCTAATTTTTCAAAAAGAATTAGTGCGTCACATGTTAATTTCTAGGATCGTGATTGAATAACTTCATGGGTCCCATTTAGTATAGACTTGTCTGTCCTTGTCTTCACCCCTTCACTATGGGCGACTATCCTTAATCTGGGCACGATTCCCCTGTGATGTGGGTAGCCCTTGAACTCAACTTTCAGTGGATATCAGGGACAGTAGGAGACCAATGAAATTTTGCTTGTTTTTGTTTGTTGACAAAATTGTCGTTGATTTATATTAATTAAGTTCCAATTTTCCAATGTCACTTAATGTACTAAATCTATTATGGCCTTTCCCTGTAGGAATAGTTCTATAAGGAAAGGGCTTTATAGCAGGTGCCTCACCTCTTTGTTCTCCCCGACGGCTGTGACAATCTTCTCAAAGGCGATGCTGACCCCGACAGCTGAGTGACCCGTAGGTGTGGCACTCATAGCCAGAGGGGACTGAAACTTCTTCACCTGTGGATGGAAACACACAATAGCAAACCTTGAACCATTTAACATCATGATCAGGAATTCTTACCAACAGAACTTGAGTTTAATTCTATCTTATTAATGTGAACCACAGGAACTATGAAAGTAGTTTGATGATGCCATGTGGCACTCTTGAGGACCTATGAGCTGGTTTTGTTCAGGCATTATTTGCTGTCAGCAGTACTGAAAGTACTAGATGGCAGTCAAGGTGTCCTACAGAGAGGTCTATTTTGACCTACCCTGTACAAGCCCTGCATAGGTTAAGAAATTTTGATTTTAATATAATTATTGAATTTTGTTGTTTTTTTGTGTTTTTTTTGTGTTTTTTTTTTTATCTGGGCATATAAATAAAACATTTTAAATATGCTGATATAAACAAGTTGACATTTCAGAAATTTGAAAAAAAATATCACAATTTCTTTGACAACATTGACACTTCATCAGTTTTAACTGTGATTAAATACTTACCAGTCCATTGTACCTGCCCCCTGCTGCTATGAGGTCTGGGATGGTTCGCTTCTTCTTCTTGGAGTCGTACACAATTTGGAATATGACCCCCGAGTACTGCTGTGTGTTGTAGATACATCCTAGACTGAACACAATCTGTAATGTATTCATTAAATCATTAACAAAAATCAAACTTGATACTACATTGATATTTATTATATGCTTGTAAATTTCACGCAATCACATTGGTCGGATCCTATACATAAGACCAGTCCTCAAAAACTCATGTAGACTGGTTATCTGGTGAATATCAATTTCTAAATATAGCCTATATGGAAATTCCCCGAAACCTGTCGTAGCGCATGCGCAGTTAAAACGGAATGCGATCTGTCAGACGACATCATATTCACCAGCACAAAAGACCATAATTGTATAATATTTCCCAATTTTAGTTAGAAACATTCTATGCAGAAATTGGTTTTCTTTCCTTACTTGATTTGTTCTAGTCTACCTAGTCCAGTGTTCCTTTGCTGGAAAGTAAATCTATGAAAGACTGGTGTTCTGTCATAATGAATTCAGTACTTTCAGTGGTGCAATAACGTACTGAAAATCGCTGTATACTTCACTAAAAGGAATTGGCGTGGTACATTAGAGCACGTACCGGGAATTTGAGACCCATGGCTTCTGCATGTCCCATCACTGCCTCCACCTCATGTATGCCCTGCTTGGCCAGCGTTGCCGCCTAGCAACAGAAACAAAATATTAGCTACCGAGTGGCAAGCATATTTTATCTTAGAACTTATCCGTCAACAAAAAAAAGATATTATGCTGTCACAGTGTTACACAAATATACAAGGAATATTCCAGGTTGATGCCCTCTTTTTCATAACTATTTATCATCACAAATTACTTTAATATTAACAATATGTTGAATTTATGAAAGGAACACATAACTGGTTCACAGTGAAGACTAATATAATCATTCCACATTTTGGGATTAAGACAGAAAAATCTTAATCCAAGGTGTAAGATTCTTAAATGGCTAGCCCATGGCTTAGAGGTATTTTTTTGTCTTAAATCTGAAGTGGGGAATGATTATTTTTCTCCTGCACTAAAAACAAGTGGTTATTTCATGCAATACAAATTTTGATTTCATAATTTCCAGCAAATTGGAGGTTTATCTTCCATAATCGGTGATGTGACGACATTTGTTATGACAGTGGAATCCCCTTGTCTTTACCCTAGGGAAGACAGAAATATTTTTCCCTGACTGAAAGTGTGGATATCTCTGACTAGTGGGGGAGACTAGACAATTCAGCCATGATCATTCCCTGTAAAAGTGAGTGGTTGTGAGACAACTGGATTACTAGGATAATTTGGTCCAGAAAAAGTATAATCTGTGCACTGATAGCGGGAAAATGGATAAGTGTTAGCTGAACAAAAGAGTTTCGAGTATATATTTTATTGTGTTTACTTGAAAATACAAAAGATCTTTTAATGACAATTTACTCTTCTTGCAAAACTACATGCAATTGCAAAACTATTATGTACATGATTTACAGTTATCGTTAAAATGGGATCTGCAACAAGTTCGTTATTGTAAGGTTTATTAACTCCAGTTTCAAATGCTTTAAAATAAATGGAAATAAATTCACATGCTTTTTATCATATGAGCAAAAATGTATGTGAATATTCTCAAAAAATGTTTCTCCAACAATTTTCCTTTTCTCTCAAACACCGTTTTCATTCTATGATGTCATGTTTACTGTCCTATTCAAAATGTCACATCTGAAAGGTCCTATTACACAATGTACAAATGACCAAAATATGACATGGGTATGGTCACTGTATATAAATTGAATATAAATTAGATGAACACTGGCAAAACCAAGTGCAGAAATACAGTTTAAAAAAAAAATCTAAATCTAAAAGAAAGGGTTTTTTTTCTTTTTATTTTCAGAACTGACTGTCAAAGGATTGTAAATCCTTATTTTGTCAGAATAAAATCTATGTATCTTATCTATGTATAAAACCCTGTTCTTACCGGTCCTTTGGTCTTGGTGATGATACGGAGATAACTGGACACCTTCTTGTACGGCCCCTCCATCTCTAGGGCGCTCAGGACACTGCTGGTCATGGACTCGCTCAGACCAAGGTTGGTCAGTGCCTTGATATGAGACTTATTTTGGCTCTCAATCTGACAGCAGAAACAAAATATTCAAGTTTTGATCAAAATAGATATTTTGAATCAAACGAGTCTCTTATGCTATCTTGTAAAACCATTTTCAGATTTCAGATTATGATGGCACATATCAGTGATAGATAACATGAAGAAGGACATCTCATTTAATTGCCTAGAATTTTATGAAACCAGATTTTGTCATGGTATCTGTAAAAACCAGAGGCCCAATGGGCCTGCATCGCTCACCTGGTATAAAACTCACACTTGTAACCTTAAAAGTGATCTGAAATAAAGCTACAGGCAAAATATCAGTATTTATGATTAAAATTCATTCAAAAGACCCTGTTATTTTTTTTTTAAACATTCCACCCCTGTGATTGAAAGTCGAACAAAGTCATTATGTTGAACACATTGTATAGCCTTTCATCTCAGGATGCAACTTGCAAAGTATAAACATCCTGGGACCCATGGTTATTCAGAAGAGGTTGTTTAAAGATTTTAAACAAATTTGACCCCTGTGACCTTGAATATAAGTCAAAGTCATTCACTTTAACAAACATAGTAGTCCTTGAT
>NW_018405159.1:423240-476840 GCF_002113885.1 Mizuhopecten yessoensis
TAGCCCTTCACCCAAGCATGCTACTGGCCAAATATCATCTCCCTGGGCATTTTGGTTATTGAGAAGAAGATGTTTAAAGTTTTTGACATATTTGACCCCTGTGACCTTGAAAATAGGTTAAGGTAATTAATTTTAACAAACTTTGTAGCCCTTTATCCAAGTTTGCTTCTGGCCAAATATCGACACCCTAGGCCTTTCGGTTATTAAGAAGAAGTCGTTTAAAGTAAAATATTGACGCCGGACGGACGGACGGACGGACGGACGGACGGACGGACGGACGCCGCGCCACGGCATAAGCTCACTTGGCACTTCGTGCCAGGTGAGCTAAAAATCAGAGGATTATGCACCCTATGTTTACTCCCCAAGTGACATCATCTGAAGATCGCAGGAATTCACCACAGCTGACGGATGTAAAACAGTCAACACCATTTCTAGCTTACTGTACATTCAGTCTGTAGTGCTGAACAAAGTTATGTCCTGTTAACCTCTTCACCCCTATGTAACTTTAATAGACTCTACCATGTGTTGATATGGATGAGTCCATTGTGGTCGACAGTGGTGAAAGGGTTTACACATTATTTTCCTTAAGCAGTTGCTGTGTTTACCGGTAACCTAAGCTTTGGTTAAAAAGGGACTAAACAGAACTCTTCAAGACTTTTTTACTATAACAAAGACCAGAACAATAGGGCACTTAACACAACAGTGTGTACTGACCTTGACCCCAGTGAGAATACGTAGAGTTTCGTCCTTGAGGTCGTCTGGTACACCGTTGTATGACAGGATCGCGTGTAGAATGGACACATGATTCATCCGTACGTAGTAGTTTCTTGTCTGTGAAGGAAAAATACAAATTACAAAGCTAAATCAACAATACAAGATCCACTTTCTGGATAAAATATTTGACCCCTGTGATCTTGAAAGTGGGTCAAGGTCATTTATTTGAAAAAAGCCTGGCAGCCCTTCATCCCAGCATGCTACTGGCCAAATATCATCGCCCTGTGCATTTTGGTTATTCAGAAGAATTTGTTTAAAGTTTTTAACATCTTTGACCCCTGTGACCTTGGATATAGGTCAAGGTCATTTCTTTGAACAAACTTGGTAGCCCTTGATCCCAGCATGTTACTGGCCTAATATCATCACCCTAGGTATCTTGGTTATTCAGAAGAGATTGTTTAAATCATATTTGACCCCTGTGACCTTGAATATAAGTCAAGGTCAGTTGTTTGAAAAAATCCTGGCAGCCCTTCATCCCAGCATGTTACTGGCCAAATATTATCACCCTATGTCTCTTGGTTTTCTAGAAGAAGTTGTTTAAATGTTTTTAATATATTTGACCCTTGTGACCTTGGATATAGGTCAAGGTCATTTCTTTGAACATACTTGGTAGCCCTTCATCCCAGCATGTTACTGGCCACATATCATCACCCTAGGTATCTTGGTTATTCAGAAGAAATTGTTTAAATCATATTTGACCCCTGTGACCTTGAATATAAGTCAAGGTCATTTATTTGAAAAATCCTGGCAGCCCTTCATCCCAGCATGTTACTGGCCAAATATAATCACCCTAGGTCTCTTGGTTTTCTAGAAGAAGTTGTTTAAATGTTTTTAATATATTTGACCCCTGTGACCTTGGATATAGGTCAAGGTCATTTCTTTGAACAAACTTGGTAGCCCTTCATCCCAGCATGTTACTGGCCAAATATCATCACCCTAGGCCTCTCGGTTATTCAGAAGAAATTGTTTAAATGTTTTTAACATATTTGACCCCTGTGACCTTGGATATAGGTCAAGGTCATTTCTTTTAACAAACTTGGTAGCCCTTCATCCCAGCATGTTACTGGCCAAATATCATCACCCTAGGCCTCTCGGTTATTCAGAAGAAGTTGTTTAAAAGATTTTAACATATTTGACCCCTGTGACCTTGAATATAAGGCAAGGTCATTCATTTGAACAACCTTGGAAGCCCTTCATCCAAGCATGTTACTGGCAAAATATCATAATCCTAGGCCTCTTGGTTATTCAGAAGAAGTTGTTTAAAGTAAAAAGTTGATGCCGGACGGATGTCCCTTCGGGCCAGGTGAGCTAAAAACACATCACATCCTGCTAAATTTCTGGACATTACCTGTAGAATTGGAAACTCGTTGATGACATCTTGGACCAAAACCAGTAGCTCAGCGTCAGGAATCAAACTGGGGAGAACAAGAAAACCACCATTAGCTTTGTGAAATAACACAAAAATTCAAACATTTTCATTTACATGTTCGACAGTTTCAGAGATGTATATTCCCTATTTTTTCATTATCAAACTTTACATAGCCCAGTAAGCATAATGATCATGATTCTGACAGTGATTTCTAAATTTATCAATGAATAACAGTGATTTTCCTTAAAGCAATATTTCTTATATTTCCCAATTTAATTATTTTAATTTGTAAATCAACAGAAAAATCATATCTCTGGATCATAAATAAGAAACTGTTTGGAGAGATTGTAAATAAGAAACTGTTTGGAGAGGGAAAAATACTGCAAGCTGAAGATTTATACAAAGTTCTTACTTTCCCTGGTTGTGTGTCACAATATCAAATGCACACTCAGTTATCTCCCTTGGATGTTGGCAATGGTGCATTTTCTCCCTATACACACGGTCGATACAGAAACGTTTCAGGTGATGTACTCCTCCCCGCGCTATGTAACGCGCAAACGGTACCTGTAAGATAGGCAGGTGTCAGGCATCACTGAATTTGTAAACAACCAGATTCAGTAAATCATCTACCAGGTATGTAAAATTTACGTATTTTACTCCTAAATTGTTTTACAATATATTTCTTGGTTGAAAATACAGATGCAAAGAATGTACAAAATTTTCATGAATCAACCTTGTTGTCTAATCATGGAAAAGGTATCAAAGTGAAATCAGGAATTAAATATAATTTATATCAAGAGAACCTGATTTATCCTCTTAAACTCATCGTTATCAATCACTTTGCTACATAGCAAGAAAAGTGTGTGACTTCATGACTTCTGTCTGCTTAACCAAAATTTTTTGCTAATCAATACAAACAAATCTCTTGATTTCTTTTGAATCAGAAACTGCTCAAATCAAATTCAGTGAAAAATACTTTGCAAGCACACACAGGACACTGTCAATTTACCATGAAACTGAATCCCTGGCTTAGATGGACTTTGATGTCCTGATCCATGCATACTAAATATAAGTTCAAAACACCAAAAAAAACACTGATCACTGCAGTCAATGAGACAGAACTCATTAACTCATTCACCCCTGAAATTTCATAATGAACTATACCAACCTTTGAATTGGAAGAGTTCAAATGTGTTTTCAGGGGTGAATGAGTTAAGGATTGGAGATACTGACCCTGATATCAAATAGCTAGGTGACAGGCTGACCACTGTGGTCAACAAGAAAAGTTGATACTGACCCCGAGATAAAGAAAAGAGTGACCAGCTGTAGTAAATCAGACAAAAAATGATCTAGTTAATGGATGGTGACCCTTTGATTAAAGATACAAGTTACCGGCTGACCACTGGTCAATGAGGAAAGTGGATGTCCAATTAGTGGATACTGACCCTGAGATCAAACGGTAGAGCGATCGGCTGACCACTATGGTCTATCAGACAGGTGTATGCATCAGTAGCCCCGTAAACACCACACTTGGGCATCAGCAAGGGAGTGGTGAATTGTACTGCTCCATGCTTCTGGAACAGGCGCGTCAGGGTCTCCCTCACAAGCTGTTGGATCAACGGGTTCTTCAGACTCAGTGCGACCTGAAAAATATCATATATACAATAATGCTGTAATTATTTTACTAAAAATTTCATCAACAGACGAACACTAATGAATAAATACATTTACATATGTAACCTAGAGTTTGTGTGTAAGTTTCCTCTTGGATTCTGACAAACATCACCAACACTAGATACACAGGCAGGTGTTTGAAAAAGTACATAACAGCAAGGAAATTTGAAATCAAAGAAAGCTGGAAAATGTCTGTAGACAGGTATGTCCCTACTATAAAGTAAAATACAACCACAAATGAAAGCACAAGGGGGTGACAAATAATTCTTGATGTAGTCACAATATTATTTACCTTAGGTGTAAAATGCTGATATGCAAACTCATTCAAGCTACCCTACCTAACCACTGTATCAAGTTGCATTAAGAGATTGTAAAGGACATGTTACAGCCAAACCATTTACAGCAGTTACAGCCAAACCATTTACAGCAGTCAGATGATAACTCATTCCTGGTAACTGTTAAAGGGACATCACGTGAAAAGGCGATTTTTTTTTAATGAATGTATGTATTGTATGCACTTCCACTTATGTTACCACTCTATCCCCATATTCATAGTCCGTTCCAAATGTCCAGTTTGACCACTTGAATTGTTCGGGAAAGCCCTGCTAAAAATAGCGCCGATTAACGTCACCTGATTAGGCAGTAAACACAAGTAATGCGAGCGAGATGAAACGGTTTCCAAAGGGGCCCCCAGAGAGGGGCCGTCAGGCAACTGCAACTTCTTACCGCACTATGAAACCAAGTTATATGATTTCTAGGTCCATATTCAAACTTATTGAACAGTAATATATTCATCATTAGAAATTAATTGCACACTTGCCAATATTCAGAATTTGAATTTATTTAGCTTTAAACATAAATGTGTTGCCAATAAAATTAAACAAGGGATGGGGCACAAGTTTTTACAATTTATCACAGCCTTCTTCCGTCATACATTTACAATTAAATGTCAACAATGATAATAGGCATAAACATAAAGTAGATATATTTAAATATATATTGAATTTAGTACCGGAATGTGGCCGGTACAGATGGTACGGGGCTAAACACCTTCCTTACACCAAGGGACAAACCTTTCTGATTATTTTTTTTATATGTTGCCGGGGCAGAGGAGGCCGGGTATTCATATTAGTACTAATTTAAATCTTGCATGTAAAAACAAAGTAATCGTTTAGTTCAGCAATATAATTAAATCATACCATTTTATTGAACCCGGTAATATTATAAATTATGTAAATCCACGGACTTCGATAATACGTATCTCGGTGACCCACAAAATACGCCGTGGGCAATCACAACAGTTATCCCTTGGAGGGCCTCATGGAAAAATCAAACTAACCAGTCACTTATCCCTTCCTTTCGCATAAACCACTGTATAATTATAGAAACACAAAGTAAACTCTCTCCAATACATGCCCATTAACATATTAAACTAAGTTCATCTGTGTTCAAACTCAGACAAAGATACTAGCGAGCTTAATAGTTTTAGATATTTATTCATAACATAAACAGCGCTAGCATTTCTGTCGATTCCATTTCAGCTTAACCGGCTATCCGGAAGAATACATGCACCGTACTAACTGCTACGGCAGTTATTTTCTCCTTTGAATACTGCCCACCTGCAATAATGATTCCGTAACGTACTCCTTGCGCTATCTTTTGACCATTTGGCAACTTTTCGTTTCGTAGCTGACACGGTACAACACTTTTCTTTCGCTTACTTCACACGGCCAGTCATTTTGTTTACAAAGAAATGGTGTGCTATGCGCATGCGCTAGTAGAGGGAAATCCCTGAACAAAACGTTAGTCAGACAGGTAGAAATACCGATGATTTTCTTAGATTTAATCATTTTTATGAATCTATTTCAGCCAAATCCGATCGTTATTTTCCATAAGGAGTCTCACTTGATATGTTTATGTAGTATTTGAAAAAAAGACAAAAAATAAAGTTACTTCACCGTGATGCCCCTTTAAATGCAAGTTTAATTGTAGTTCCAAAGAGGGTGGAATGTTTTCTAAATCAAATTTTATTATTGAATTTTTCTGACTTCTGTTGTATTAAATGCAGCAAAACGAATGAAGAATCAGTTTTTTTATTTTTCAATTGTTAAAAAAATCAGATTCACATAATATATCAGCAGACAGCCTTACCTTATGGTAGTCTGTGTCATAAAGCACATCGACTGCTGAGTTAATGGTCTGTGAGAATAGGGCGCCTATCATACGACGGTACGCCTTGCTGTTAGTGTTTGAGATGGTCGACCTCAACACCTCATTAAGCTCTGCCTCCTCAAGTTGTGGAGGGGGGAGGAACGAAGATTGTAGCAGCTCAGTGGAGGTAGGTCGCTTACTGGGGTCATGATTCAACAGCCATATAATTATACAAGTCTGGAAACAGAAGATATGTATGAGATATATATTTCTCTCCTCTGCAATTTTTTTTTTAATTTCTCTCCTCTGTAAAGCAATAAACTTAAATTTTATGTTAATTATATTTTCCTCCTGCAAATCAATAACTTTATTGTTGAAAGAATAATCTTTTTGAAAGCAAGTGATTTTGAATGCCCAACCAAACTATATGTTTAGGATGTTGTTTGCTGAAAGCAACAGCAACTTCTGGATGCCGTTTATTAATTAACAAGTCATAAAAAAGAGAACGATGATTTGTAATTAAAATGACATTTTATTATGTAAACACATAATCATATGTTAGCACATCAAAACATTTGAAGAAACTTCCTTTTGATTTTAAATCAATTAAACATGATTGATTACATAAACAAGAGGCCCAGAGGGCCTGTATCACTCACCTGAATATATTTAAAATAATTGGTATGAAGTTAAAATATAGCACTCCATGGTAGGTGCTGTAAGTACATATGAAATTTCAGAAAGATCCATCCAGTACTTGATATATAGCAAGAACAAACTTCAAACAGAGCCCCACCCCTATGCCCCTAGGGGGGATCATACCCACCAATTATACAAAATTGAGTCCCCTTGGTCTAAGGATGCTCTAGACTAAATATGGATAAAATCCCTAAATCCCGATGGTCGAAGAAGGATTTTAAAGGTTTTACCTCTATTTCCCCTATTGGGCCCCGCCTCTCTGCCTCCTGGGGGGTTAGACACACCGTTTATACAAAATTGGTTCCCCTTCACTCAATGATGCTTCATAACAAATTTGGACAAAATCCTGCCATTCGTACACAAGAAGGTATTTGAAGAATTTGCTATGTTTCCCCTATTGGGCCCCGCCTTCTGTTCCCAGGGGGGCCACACTGTTTATACGAAATTGAGTCCCTTTTGTCCAAGGATGCTCAAGACGAAATTAGGATAAAATCCCTTAATCTATATGGTAGAAGAAGGATTATAAAGGTTTTACTTCTATTTCCCCTATTGGGCCCTGACCCTCAGGTCCTAGGGGGGCCACACCCACCGTTTATACAAAATGGGTTTCCCTTTACCCAAGGATGCTCCTCACCAAATATGGACCAAATCCTTTCATTCCTACAGAAGAAGAAGGACATTAAAGAATTTGTTATATTTCCCCTATTGGGCCCCACCCCTCAGCCCCCAAGGGGGCCAGACCCACCGTTTATACAAAATTGGTCCCCCTTTACCCGAGGACGCTTCAGACCAAATATGGAACAAATCTTTTCATTCCTACAGAAGAAGAAGGATTTTAAAGAATTTGCTATATTCCCCCTATTGGGCCTGCCCCTCAGCCCCCATGGGNTTGGGCCCCGCCCCTCTGCCCCCAGGGGGGGCCACATCCACCGTTTATACAAAATTGAGTCCCCTTGGCCTTAGGATACTCCAGACCAAATTTAGTCAAAATCTACTTGGCCGTTCAGGACTAGTGGAGTTTTGAAGGAAAAGTTAACGGAAGGACGATGGACGACGGACGCTGCGGTATGGCATAAGCTCAGGACCATGGTGACCTAAAAACATGTAATCAGTATTCACGTTCAGGGCGAGTCACAGTGGATTGTTACCTGATTTTCAAAGTTGATCTGATCATAGTCGTCTGGGAGTTTGATTTCTGGGAGACGTAGATTATTGAGGATCTTGACCCTCTCCATCCCTGTAGGTAGGGGCTTGTAACACATCTCAAAGAAGATGATCCCCATACTGTACATGTCCACTTTCTAACAAGTTAAAAAATATTATAACCTGATGAATATTATATATCAATATTACATTTTTAGCAGGAAATAACTAAAATCTACTATGTGCTAAAGGTTTTTTCATGACAGTGTTATTTTTTCCACTGTTTGTGGCAAGATGAAATCCTAAAAATGAACACAACATTTAATGATGATATAAAACCTGTAAAATTCAACGTATGTGACTATGTGAGAATTTCTCATCAAGTAAAACTACAGACCTTACCATCTCAGACCCTTGAAATTCAACACAACAATATGAACTTTTTAATCAAGAAAAACAACAAACATTAAAGTCATTAAATGTGCATTAATTTGTACTTTTCTACAAAGATTTATAAATAACATACAAAGATTCTGAATCAATTACAATTGTCAAGAAAACTACGCAAAATAAGCAACTTGCATTTCTACAAAATATTTTACATCATACTATAATAACATTTAAATTACAATTCACAAAATGTTATGGGCAATTGATAAAAGATACTGAAAGTAATATGACAGGACCGGTGCTGTACCTGACTATAGACGATCTTGCTTTCTCCAGTCATCATCTCGGGACTGACGTACAGGGCGGTGCCCACCTTACCAGTAAGGTTACCGTCACCGATGCTGCCAGACTGCGAGTTGTACTGATTATCCATCGCTAGACTGTTAGTCAACATGGACACGTCCATCAGGGTACTCTGTTGCTATAGTTACATAATCAAACGACTAGTTTTTGTCAGATGTGTGCTGTGCTGTTATGTTCTTTTATAGCAAATGAACCAAAAGTTATTTTATTTTTTTATTATTACTGAAAAAGTAAGTTCTGCAATAGAAATAACTCAAATAAGACCTTTTGTAAATCATAGTTGTAGTCAGATCATTGCAATCATGTTTTAGTGGTTCATGCTGTGATTAACATCTTCATGCAATTATGAGGTTCATAATGATTTTACAGGACTATTTTGTGTAAATCAGTCATCCATTCTGAGAAAGACTAAGCTATTAAAGTTTGATAATAATTTCCACTAAAACAAATATAAAACTCAGTGTTCAACTGACAACAACAAAATTAAAATCATTTAATAACTTTGCTTTTGTTATTTGCCCAAAATGACACAATAGGTGGTGATCTACCTTGAGTATAATGTTGGTAGTGGCCAGTCCGAAGTCGCCGATCTTGACGTGGTCGTTAGAGTCGAGGAAGATGTTGACGGGTTTGAGGTCGCGGTGAATCATCCCCTGTTGGTGGATGTGCTGGATGCCCTCAATGATCTCTCTGAAGAATCGCCACAAGCGGTCCTGGTCGTGGTACAGCCCAGCGTCTATACAGTTCCTCAGGGTACTCTTCTCACAGTACTCCATCTGTTAAGGAAATATGTGACCTTACATTTACCGCCATTCTAAGACAGTTCCCCGTCAAGAAATCTGTCAAATGTATTTTATTTATGATTTAAACATAGTATCTGAACTGATGGCATGTTTTGAAAGATACATGACAATTGGTGACAAATCTGAAAGATAAACAAGGATTGATAACACTATGAAAGATAAGCGAAAATTGATGACACATTTGAAAAGTACACAAGGATTGATAACACATTCACAGTACTGCCAGTCTTTTAACCCATGAAGAATTACATTTGAATATAAACAAACTGTCATTCTGCATAAACAAAAAGGCCACTTCATTTTCTTCTCTTTTCTCAATGTGACAATATCACAAAGTTCATTAATGGCTTTGTCTAGTCGTAGAAATATATATTTTTCCTCCTGATTTCCTCTTGGTAAGGAAGGAAACAGCATAGGAATTGTAAAGGAGACACATATTTCCTATTTTGACAGAATGCAAAGGGTAGAGTACAAGAACCAAAATATTAGTTGTTTTGATATACTATACCTGTATGTACAGATACTGAAGGCGCGGTATCTGTGACATGTCCTCGCTGTCAGTTGTGTCCCCTTTCTTGTCAGCATCCAGACTTTTCTGTAAAAGAAATTGCTTAAGGTTAAAGGGGCTGGTCGGGGAACAAATGTCATATTTGCTAAAATGGCATACACATGTTTAAAATACCTTCTTATGAAATATACCGATTCAAATTTTGCTGAAATTCACTCCCTAAGAGTAAAAAATTAAAATTATATTAAAGAAATCCTAATTCTTCACCTGACAGTCTAAAACTCTCAATTGACCCAGATCAGTGATGTAATTTTACTGCATGTGCGTCATCAACAAGGCCAAATGTAAACATCGCAACGAAAGAAAAAGATGCATGCAAAAGTCATGACAGGCACGAGGTATCAATACCGTTATATATAACAACAACATATGGTAGGAATACTTCACCTGCATCATACATGACCTTTGAAAACAATTATTTACGTATAGTATTGCTGTCTTGTCCGCTAGTTGAGTCAGACATGGCTGATAGATGGCGTGCTATTGTTGTTATCTTCACTGCCTCACTTTCGAAACAACCACGTGACATATATAAATAGATCTGCACTAAATTTACGCGGGGCTTCCCCGAGATTTCAGTGATCAAAACTGGACATTGCAAGCAGATCTCGACCATCATATTGCCGTGGTTTAACTTTTGGAAGGCCAGAGAACACATTTAGACCCATTTATTTTGTAATTTTTCCCCCGACCAGCCAAAGATGTATTTTTTGTTTTTGGTAAAATATGGTATAATTTATTACCATTAACATGAAGTAACAAGAGTGCTGCAGGGCGGAACAATATACTCCCGTCGAATACCATAAAGTGTTATATACTTTCTTACATTGAAATAAGATCTGCATCATTCTAAGAGTGGTTAGCTGACATGCTATAAACAAGAGGCCCAATGGGCCTGAATCACTCACCTGGTATTAATCTCACACTTAAAAGTGGACTAAAATACAGCTACAGGCAGAATATCAGTGATTGATTTATAGTCTTTCAACCAAGTATGCTTCTGGGAAAATATCAGTACCCTGGACCTTTTGGTTATACAGAACAAGTCATTTAAAGATTTAAACATATATTGACCACAGTGACCTTGAATATGGGTGAAGGTCATTCATTTGAACAAACCTGGTAGTCCTTCATACCAACATGTTAATGGACAATTATCATCACCCTTGGCCATTTACTTATTGAGAAGTCTTTTAAAGGTTTTAAACATATTTGACTCCTGTGACCTTGAATATATGTCAAAGTCATTCATTTGAACAAATTTGGTAGTCCTTCATCCCAGCATGTTACTGGCCAAGAATCATGATCCTAGGCCTCTTAGTTATTGAGAAGTTGTTTTAAGACATTTGACCCCTGTCACTTTGAAAGTGGGTCAAGGTCATTCATTTGAACAAACTTGGTAGCCCTTCATCCCAGCATGCTACAGGCCCAATACCATCACCCTGGGCCTTTTGGTTATTGAGAAGAAGTCATTTGATGTAAAATATTGATGTCGGCCGGCCGGACGCTGCACCACGGCATAAGCTCACCTGCCCTTCGGGCAGGTGAGCTAAAAATGTAGGAGAAAATCTCCGGACAAAAAATCAAATACTGAAAAGAACAAAGGGCAATAACAGTTGCAAAAATCGTCGAATCAAAATTCTTTTAAGGGAGACAATACAATAAGGGAGAAAAATGTAGGAGAAGATTGCCGGACAAACAAGGTTTACAACGCCATATAATAATACTCCCGTCAAATTTGACGGGCATATAAAAATGTTATTAATGATATTTATACCAAGGTATAAGACATAAAGCAAATCAGGCCTACATTTGGAAAAGTCACCAAACAACAAATTTGATCTTGCAGGCGAAATTTTGTTAGTTAACTTTCTAAAGAAATTAAATGTATCGACATACCTTATTGGAAGACATGGAGGGCTCATAGCTGGTAGTACTCTCCTCTCCAAACAGGTTTTCCAGACTGTGTTCAAACACAATGTCCTCAGAAGAGTCGGACTTGGGTCTGATAACATAAACTCAATATAAAACTTCCCTCCATTTTTTATATTTTTTGGGAGCTCTAAATGACAAATGACAGACTTATGGTCCCCTTCCCATGCCTCAAATAATCCGACGAAATCTTTATAAGTAAAATTGTTTATATTCAAATAGGACTCTCATAATTATGCCAAATATGTTTATGAGTATTTTTAATAAAAATTTTGAAAATTCCAAAGTTAACTCAAAACAATATTGTGTTTCTGATAGCCCAAAGTATCCCCAAGCTATAAAGTTTACAGGGTGACTCACAGGAATGATGTCCCAAACACATCATCCTCATCCTCCGAGTCAGACTCTTGCGCATTTGTTCCTCCTACATCGTACGACACGCTCCACTCTATCGACTCCTCCATGGGTACTGCCTTCGGTACATACTTCTCTAAATCGTCAGTCATGTTTAGGGTGTTGTGAAAGAATGACATTTGTTGTGGGGCTGTCGCCTTGACAACAGGAGACTGCGGCGTATTTGAAGAGCTCCAAGAAGAGTCACTTTCTGCAGGATCCTCGGTGGTTTCTATCCAAGAGTTGTAGTACCTACCAAAGAAGGTCAAGGAAGGTCAAAGGTTAAGGCCAGCCTCAATCAAGATAATTAATTACAAACTTAAATGTAGGCTGAGAAACTGCTGTAATATATGTTGCTATCCAGAAGAGATGATCATTTATAGTATTGTACCTACCATCAGAAGGTGAAGGTCAAATATCAAGGTCAACTTACATCAAGGTCCCACAATATGATTTTTTACACCTATTACAGTGAGAAAAACGAAATCCCTTACTCTGGGTTACAAATTTAAAAAAAGAAATTGGTAAAACTCTTAAGAGCCTCACAGACAGCGACAATTCATACCTCATGGATTTTAAATTAAAAAAAAAAATCCAGCCATACACAAATATGAAACAGGCTATCATCAAGATATTGGTCTTTTATCTGTTTTATAAAAGATTGATACCTGACAACATTTTCATGATTGAGACGAGATAAAAGCTTGACCTCCCGCGTTATCTTCCTGTTAAACATTTTACTACGAGGATTCAGTGGGATTCTCTTGATGGCGTACATCCGAGCATCCAATTTATTCTTCACCTGTAAACAAACAAGAGATGTTTCGTGCTTTGAATGTAAATGTCCAATGTCTAAATTTCAAAACACTGTAATACACACATAACCAATAGACAGGTTTTTTTAACTTCTACCCTATGTCTAGATCATTAGGATGCTTCAACATATGTCTAAAGCACAGATGAAAACAATGGGAAGCTGGGCAATTCAATCTCCGAACAACAAATAAACACTTTCTGGCTATGAGAACAATAGAATAAATACGAGATGTTCATCTGATTATTTTCACTTTTTGGGCAATTGAATGATAGGGTGAATGCAATACTTGTACTAGGCTAAAAACATCACATATCCTATCAGTATACCTGGGATTATTCAACACTTCCCAATTTGTTTTAAAAATTAAAGAATATGGCAGGTCAAAAATATTAATGGTTCATCATTGTCATTTTGTTAAGTTATCATAAGGCCATAAGTGATGCCTTGTGTTTTCTGAGTTAAACTGCCTTCATATCCAATGTCATATCCGGTATTTCAATATCAAAAAACAATACCTAAAGCTCAAAACAATTCTATGATTATTGAGGTTTTTCTATTTCTATTTCTGACTCCTTGACTGTCCTAGACTGAGAGGAGAGAAGTTCCTCAAATTAAAAATAGTGTGAAAAAAGACACAAAGACAGAGTTCTCCAAGCATTACAACACTCTCAAGAAAAAGTGTCATCTCTGAAGCCTCCCTTGACCAGAGATTATAATACAAACCTTCAATACATCTCCAAAGCCTCCTTTGCCCAGAGATTTCAGGATCTCAAATTCATTTGTCAGCCGAGATTGGCCACTCGCTTCAAAAGCGGTGATAAATGGTTTCTCCTCTTCCTCCTCCTCCTCTTCTCCTTCTTCCTGGTTATCTTCCTCAACCTCTTCACTACCTAGTCATTCAACCAAAACAAAATCAGAACAATGACTAATTTTCATTTAGGACTGTTCCAAAACTAAAACTGTCGCCTATGGGCTAACTAATGCATTCTGGCTGCTTGTTGCCCCTGTAGGGGCTAAATAAACAAGGGAAAAAATACATAGAAAGATCAAGGGTCATGAAAAAGTCTAATCTCAGATGTCGTATCGAAATACCTATGGAAAAGACTAACACCATTACTGTGACTGAATGACTTCCAAATTTTGTCACAATGTAGCTTGCATCAATGCTACATTTACTCCAAGGTATGTATACCGGTACACAAAATACCTACCATTTCTGCCATCATTAGCCATTTCAGTAACATAATGCATATTTGACCTTCAACCTTTGACCTGATAACCTTGGAAGTTTATGACAATATAGCCTGCATAATTGGCTACGATACTCTAACGTTTATGTGTATACAAAATACCTACTGTTTCCGAGATAATTAGCCATTTTGGTAACGTAATTCATTCGTGACCTTTGACCTCTGACCCCATGACTTCGGAAGCTGTCAGTGGAGTAGATTGCATTAATGCCGACAATATTTTAAGGTACATGTGCATACAAACTATCTTCTGTTTCCGAGATATCTAGCCATTTCAGTAACATAATTCATTCATGACCTCTGGCCCCATGACCTCGGAAATTGTCAGTTGAGTAGCTTTTATTAATCTCTACAATATTCCAATGTATATGTGTATACAAAATACTTACCATTTCCGAGACATTTAGCCATTTCAGTAATGTAATTCATTTGTAACCTTTAACCTTTGACCCCATGACCTCAGTAGTTTGTCAGAAGAGTAGCTTTCATTAATGCCTACAACATTCCAAGGTATATGTGTATACAAAATACCTACCGTTTTCGTGATAATTAGCCATTTCAGTAAAAAAATGTACCGTCTACAGAAGTCAAGGGCCATATTGAAGGAACATACTTGCGTTCTGGGAGACACAAGTTCATTTGAGGTATAACATGTGTGTAGAGTTTCATCAAAATCCATGCATAAACCTAGGAGGAGTAGGAGGTACAACGTTTTGTCTACAGACAGACAGACAGACTTTGTGCAGGGATATAATTATCTGTAGGGGAAGGGTGGGAGGTAATTTTTCAGAGACCCACCCCCCATTAAATCTTTAAAGTGAATTAATATAAGGAATAGTAGGCAGATCTGGTTTTAACACAACCACCCATCAGTTATTAATACAGGTGCCATACAATAAATTCTGCCCTAACTGTATTATTCTATGAAAACTGCTTTTAACTTAAACTGTAAACTATATACGGGCTAGCTTGAATATCCCTCCTGATTAAACTGCACGTATGCCCACTCACTCACACTGGACTTGATCAAGGGTCTTATTACCGTCTTTCACCTGCTCTTTCTTACCTCTAGTCTAAGGTGACAAAACTTGAATGTAAACTTAGCTGTGGTCTGAGGTTTGTCCTTACTTACCAGAAGGCTGAGTTCTGCCTGAACCTGCATGCAGCTCAAAGTCTGCTTAAACTCAAGAGCAATTTGAAGTCTGCAAAAGCTAGAACGAGGGCATCTGTCCTGAGTTACCTTGAGTTTGAAGTCTACCCATCTGAGGTGTGTAACTTTACCTGGCTTCTGAGGGCTGTCCAGAGGTTTGACCTGTGTGTAGTGGACGGTCAGTGGGATAATCGACTTGATGAAGGGATGTTCCAGTAACTCATGCACTGCCCAGCGATGCCGGTCATCTTTTAACAGACATCTGAATCAAGAATGATGGAGGCTTATGGTATTTCAATAAAGAAATTCTAGTATCATACAAACAATTTTCAATTACCGTTGGTATATTATTCGAAAAAAAATCTAGTGGATATAAAACAAAATTGAAACTAAAGACTTCCTAACAAAAGCGATGTAATGTTTGATCCATACGAAAATTATTTCACAACTTTCAAAACCGATTCAGTACACACATAATAAATGATTTTAAAACTCTGATTGACCTATCCTCAACACAGAATTAATATATTACTACCATCGGTCAATATCTACCACTTGTCTATGACTTTCTCCATTGGTCTTTACAGATAGATTTAATCATTAATCAATACAATATCATGGATATATATTTTGCAAATTAAATGACCCCTATATTGTTCGACAACCTACTTAGTCAGGAAATCCTGGAAGTCAACAGGGAAGATGGTGGGTATGTCTGGTGTATTGGTCATCACTTCCTCTCCGCGGGCAATGGACAGCAACATTAACCCCTACAGCAGGTCAAAGTTCACAGGGTCAGCATCAACAATAATAAACAATATCTTTAAAACCACCAAGTTGTAAAATAGGACCAATTTTGATATACCAACCAATATGCCAATTAAAAGTGGTCTCATGAGACCGACTTCATTTCCTTGAGCTGAAGAAAGTTAACACATGTTGAATAGCCTTTTTAGATTGTTGGTTATGACATGTAACTTTAACGAGAGATGTTCACTTTGGTTTGTTGTCATGGATTCATCATAAATAACGGAGAACAAGAGAACAATATATGCCTGTCCTATGCCAACCTGACATACTGAAAATCCTTCTGATGCATTATTATATCTAAATGTATGGAAATATAGAAATATATCATCAGAATCCAGTCATATTTGACTACTGTAGGGAAACTGTCGACAAATCATATAGCAGTATGCTAGAAAAGTATGTCCAGGTTTTCCACAGCTTTAAGCTTAGCCTTTGCCATTGTATAATACAAATATTGACCAAGTTCCATCAGGATCCAGTCATATCTGACAAAGTTATTGTGCAGAAACCATCATCCAATCAGAGCACAGTAGGCTCATTAATTATGAGTGGATTTTGTTCCACTTCAAACTTAGCCTCAATCTTCGTATAAGGTACATGCAAACAAATTTTATCAAAATCAAACGATATTTAAGCAAGCTAACTTTCAGAAACCGAAATGTGAACGGATGCTCCCCATTCCATAATAGGTCCCTTCAAACTTTTTGACAAGCGTATGAAAACATAAAGATCCTCATGTATATCATGTCTTTTAACAGCGATTCAACTGGGTTAAGTGTTGAATATAGGAAGGTCACTATATCACTGTCCTATTCCATCATCAGTAATGTCTAGCATATTTCACAGCACATCTTTATCTTACTTTCTACAAATATATTTCTATGCCTTCTTTCCCCTTTTTCTCTCTCTTTACAAACCTTCAAAATTAAACATCTCTACATAATGCAAAACCCTGTTGTATAACTAACACTTTGCTGAAAAAAGGGTGGCATTACATAGGAGTGTTCCTGTAGTTGGTCAATAACAATAATAACACAACCAGGCTTACATGCCATTGTTGTCGTCTGCTTCAGTCGCTAGAAACTCTAGGGTGATACTTCTAATTTTTTGAGAGAGGCTCCAAATGGGGGGAAAATGATTGAGGAAACTTGAGAGTGAGAAGGAAATAACATTGTATTTTTGTCCTGTAAGATAGTAAGATACACCATTATAAAGATGAGGTATAATAACAACAGCTGTATAACATTGTGTTTTTGTCCTGTAAGATAGTAAGATACACCGTTATAAAGATGAGGTATAATAACAACAGCTGTTACCAGTTGGAACACGTCGCCTTTCTTTCCCCCTCTTCCAGCAGATGGTGACCGGTGGTCAGTGAAATGGACACCAGGTCGACTTGCCTCCACCAGCTGGAACAGGTCAGTCAGTCTTCTGTCCAGACTGTAGTCCGACAGGCGCACTTTACCAGAGTGATCAACAAACACACTGGACGGCTGCAAACACAAAAATATCACACTTCACACATTTACTATAGACAAGCTAATGCCATTATTACTGATTTCAAGACAGCACATTTTTGCAAGGAGCTGTTTTCTTAATTGCTTCCAAGTTAACAATGTGAAAGAAACTGTTACTCTATAAATAATAGATAGCCTATAGTTTATTGTGAAAGTCTGATTTCCATGCCTCTCTACACTCACCCTCATCTTTTGGTGTCTTTAGATTTACCCTTAGATTTTTATGCTTCTCTGTATGTACTTAGCATCTGTTTTTATTGTTTATCTAGTCTCACCTTGGAATTTTAGTGTCTCTCTAGACTTATTACTACATTTTAACATCCCTCTAGTTTTACCCTCAGCTTCCAGTCTCTGTCTAGACTTACCCTCAGGTTTCAATTGTTTTCAGATTTTCATACCCCTTCTTGACTTTCCCTCAGCTTCTACTGTCACTCTAGACTAAACCCTCTCTACCTAAGTCTTAACCCTAGCTTTCATTGTCCCTCTAGACTTACCCTTAGCTTTCAGTGTCCCTCTAGACTTGCCGCTAACTTTCAGTGCCTCTCTAGACTTACCCTGAGGTTCTTATGCACCACATCCTTACTGTGTATATACTCGAGGGCGTGGAGGAGGTCTTCAGCGTAGTGTTTGACCAGGTCGATGGTCACTGGCTGACCCTTCCTCGTATATGTGTCCATACTCAGACCAGTACAGTACTCCATCAACACCTGAAAACCAGGACAACATACTGTATTCGGGGAAATATTTGCCGCAGTTAAACTTTTGCCATTTGTCGCCCTACGTATATCATTACATAGAACATTAGTAAACAAAGTGATCAAATGTGAAGGATGCAATGCACGAATGGACGAATACAGATTTTGTGGGCGAAGGGCAAAAGTGTTTTTGTGCATTCGTTTCCCAGTATACAGAAGTATATATCGCAACACATGCAGGAAACCTGGTTTTACATACGTAAACTTGTCACTTTTCATCAGAGTATATAACGGTGTTCGATTATCTGAATGAGTATCACAATCATATGAATACACACAGCAATATTTCTCTTCTTTTTCCTATAGAACTTTATTACCCACACAACAATATGGATGTGAAAACAACCAATCATAGCAACTGTTCCAAACCACACAATATGAATGCGTAGATCACCAATCAGAATGAGTGTTACATGTCGCTGCGTGTACCACCTGACACTTACGTATACTATGATCCTGTCAGCCTCCTTTTGGTATTTAAATGACAGGTAGTGGATGAGGTTTGGGTGGTGTAGATGGATCAGCGAGTTCACTTCCTGTTCTATACTCATCACCTAGACAACGTCAAAAAGATGTGATAACGACATGAAATGGATTATATTTAAAATTGTATACTGAACATTTTTCACAAACCCACTTACCCCAAGGCCGCATTTGATATTAAGGATCCCAGTCTCTCTGCACTTTTTTATTTTTATTTATACAGTAACCTTCTGTTAACTTCCTTTAGGATAAAACAGTGGGCTAGATCAATTCTGTTCAACAGGTAGCTCAATCGATGGTAAAATAACCTGAAGTACACAGTTTGAATCCCAGTCGAACCCCATTGCATTTTTACATTCAGAACACTGCTGTTGATTATATTTTGTTTATTTCATCTTTATTAATTTTCATAAAGGTGCCACAAGAAATGTCTTTTATACCCTAAATGATTTATCAAAGCCATAATTATGCCAAAAAAACAGTTTCTGATACTTAGTTACAGTTTTTGGCAGTGGTACGGGGATCCTTATACAAATTGTTTAGATAATATAGAAACCTTGAACTGATCGAACATGGCATCCACTCAAAATGCCACGACATGATCTCGCAAGAAAGGAACATGAAATGGACCAAATTTGAACATGTGTACATTATGAAGACCATCCTTGATATCCAGGGGTTACATTCACTTTCCCTCTCTACATCTCTGGAATATGTCATAAACAAAATCGAAGGTTCAGTGTGCAGCACCTTTTGGACAAGACGAGAAGACTGGTTTGATCCTTTGATGTACATCAAAAGAATCTCGAGGCCGTGTAACAGTAAAACTTACTGGCTTTGAAGCGAGCCTCGCTCCTCTGTAATCTTCAAAGGACAAGTATTAGCCTAGTGAGAGGTCAGGATATTTTACCTGACACCAATCAAATAGCTAGCCGCGTGCCGTCAATTTTGCTTTGACATATTCCAGAGATGTAGAGTGCGAAAATGAGTGTAACTCCTGGATATTGAGGACTAAGCACAACACTTTCCTGTTTAAATTTATCATAATATCACATCACCGTCTCGTGGTTTGATACCTGTTTGGTGTAGTGGTTGATGTCCTTGTCCTCGTCCTTAGTGGTCGTGGTCAGTTTACGGCGGCCACTGTTGTGCCACTTGAGGACCCATTCTACCACGGCCACCAATTCACCCGTTCGTACATCTATCCCGGCGTACACTGTACTACCATTGCGACTATGGCCTGCATATATAAGTCTACTGTGAAAGTCTTCATGTAGCCTTGTACAGACTCAAAAGTATATCACTGAAATTATCGTTATATCAATTATTTTGTTTGGTTGCTTTAAATATCTCCCTCAAAAACAGAAATGGCTGTATATTTTTGCTTCCTGCACAACAACTTAGGATTACGAAGTCTCATAGACTACACAAGACCATAACTTTCACTTATTATTGAGAAATATTTTCTAGTTTGTTGTATATTTGAATACCAAGAATGGCTAGTTGATGGTGCAATCAGACTTACCGAGACATGTTCCGCGGTTGATGGTGCGATCCGACTTACCAAGACATGTTCCACGGTTGATGGTGCGATCAGACTTTGTGTTGAAGGCTAGAACCACAACTCCACCTACATGGTCTTTACAGTGAGAGTCACAGCCATCGCCACCAGAGTTACGATGGGGAGTGCTCGTACGTCTGAGAAGTGGAAACACAATACAAACTATTTTGAATGCTTTAAGATTTGAAAACTGATTAAGTTAGAATGTTTTCCATTCATACCAGCTCGGGTTTGCTGTTAGTTCTAAAGAGTTTCACACGTTTGAGTCTTCGTACTTGTCCCAGCATCAGGGAAAACTTGTGTCAGATCTCTTTTTATAGGACCCCAAAATAACTTCAGATATGCTTCATTTTGGTAGAAAGATTTTTTGTCATTATCTTTTAAGACATTTACACCACTTTTCAAAAATGTCTATTTTAAAACATTTTATGGTCCATCGACATTGCATCTTGGTTTTTTTTCTCACCTTTGTCGGCGAGATCTTTGGTCACCATTAGTTTCTTGATTGTTGAGTACAATGAGAGGGGAGGGGGATACAGACGCCCGGGGTCTGCGAAGGGGAGTTCCAGGCGTTCCTATAGGGGAGCAGCTGATTACCTCAGCAGAAGGAGTAGATGGTTCCGAGCTCATGGGCGAATCATTCTCCTGGTAAAACATAAATTACTTCAGGTTATGTGAACTTTCAAATCAAAACTAGAAAATATCGTTCAGGCATTAATACTCCTGCTCTGATGCAAATGGTGTCACTGATTGATTTATATCTATATATAGTAACAGGGACCCTGGCCTTGAACCAGGAACTCTAAGTCCTTCAATGTATTCTCATACTTCATCTATGTATGAAGTTAAAATCTGTTACAAAACAAAGTTCGTAAAGTAATGTGACTATATCACATTAACATAATTCTATTAATTGTTTAGGTGATCTTTGACTTAACCTTGGAACCCTGAAATACAGACTCATATGATTTTCATACTTGGCCTTTGTATTAAGTTTGATTAAAGTCTGTCTGTCAAGAAATGAAGTGGCTAGAGCAATGCCTCTGAATCTGGACACAAAGGGGCACAGCAGGATGAGTAGGGGTGCAATGTAGTAATTACTATAAGATATATTGGGTTCTCAAATGATATATGTAAATCCCATAGGAAAAGCATCAGTACAGTACTCAAATATCGGTGTCCTAAAAATCACTACTTACATTCAAACCATGTGATACATGTGTATTATATTGTAATTTGCAATTAACTTACGTCAAGTTTTTAAGTTTCTGGTTTGGAATAATGATGGTGAATCACAGACTCTTTCGTTTATGCTGCACAACCGGTACGCCCATTTTTAAATGTAACAATTTTGGGTATAAATCCTGGTAGACCTGCAAATAGTTATGCAGGCCTTGCAAGGCTCTGTCAAGGCTCGCCTGTAAGCAGCACCAAATTACTAGGTCGAACCTTATTTCATAAACGAACAACTGTGATCCAACCAGTTCAACCGCTTGGACCGTGATAAACGAAAACAGCCTCGTTGTATTAATACTGACCAAGGGGAAGTAAGTCTAATTTCTAATAATCACCCACTTGTAGATGACCCCTACCATCCCCCACCTTATGTGACATGGGTTAGCAGCTGCCTATCCAATCCTTTGAAGAAAACTTGTTTTTACTTTATTGTTGTCTGTTTTGACAACAGAATTCAGCTTTGGGAACGTGGCCACCCACATTGTTCAGTTAACAAGGTTAGTTATACACCTATACAATATTACTACAAAACACTGCTGCCATCCAAGGAAGTGGGAGGGGCATTTTTTTTCTTGAACAGCTATTATCAAGAACAATTTCATTTGCTCCTACGGGCGATTTTTGGAGTAAAAATAGTGAAATAAACTTGCTAGGTTTATATTGCACATACTTGTTTTGGTGTCATTATTGCAGTGAAAAATACATCTTTTGTGAAATATTGGCGCTGTACTTTACCTGATGATGACCCGACTTCACTTTCCGTGTTTCCACCTTTAGGGCTGCTTTTCTGCGTTCTATTTCATCCTCTAAAAGCTGACGCTGTTAACAAATAAAATAATCACTTTACTGGGTTGGGACAATACACTTACTGCACAGTTAAGTATCATAATATTTTCTTAAAATATGTATCACAAATATGACAAGTTCTTAAATTGTTGTTTCACAATATTTGAGAATTGAAGTCTCATGATTATTTCAAGTACAATTCTCATAGATGCACATGCCAATTATCACATTAGGGTGATACCATGCACTGTGTATAGATACATCAATATATAGTTAGTCATACATTTTACACACAAAATAATCTAATGCAATTTTATACCATTGACAATCTGTCGATTTGTCTACTGAAATATACCTGGTAATAAACATTTCATTGGGAAAACATCCTGTTACTTTGTAAGGGACACAGCCCTAAATTTGACATTAAAACTCTGAAATCTGAATGTCGTCATTAGGAATGCTTTCTAACTTAAAACATCATTGTCCCATTCTAGTACAAACCTGTTTCTCCTCTTTCTTTTTCAACAGTTCTAATTTCTTCTGTTGTTCTTGGGCCAACCTTTCCTCCTGCTCGCGTTTGTTGAACATCATCTCTTCGTAGAAGGACTTAGCTGGGGGTCGATTGTGCTTATGAAGGTACTGTTGGATAACCTGAGCTAGTTCTAGTAACATCACCTAGAAAATGAAGGTGTAAAATTGTTGACTGTAACTAGCTAACCCACCTCTATTTATATTAAATATTGAAATTTTTCATTAGTACCAACATAAAATCTACTAGACGCAGGAATCAAGCAAGTGGTTTTGAATAGCCCGGTCTGAAAAACACAGGCACACAGATGACATTATGAGAATGAGATATTTTTGTCATTAGTAAGTATTCAGACACATTAACAGCAAGCCAGCAGTTTGCACAGGTAAACAGTTAAAACACCTATCAAACAAGGTTTATTCTGGCTGACGACTGATTTTGACATGTTATATGCTTGGGTGTAAGGTATGGCCGTCACAATATATTGGAAAACAGGTATATCGCAATACACAGGTACATCGTATTGTACCACAATACAGAGATAAAATATTGCTGTATTGCGATTTTTAAAAAAAAGCATATTTTTATGTATCTGCTTGGTGTTTTAACTTTGCTAATTACTACAAATTCAAACAGATATATATATATATGCCAATAAGCATAAAACAGGCTTTTAATAGTTCAAATTTTGTAATCAATGGTTGGTTTGACAAAAATCTTAAATATATGTAATCCATATTATATATGATCAAGTTTGATAACATTCTGACAATAACTTATTATAAAATTGAGCACATCCTTCCCATGGCAAGATATTGGTACACGTATATTCATTCTGTATTGCAATGTATCGGGATACACTCTTGGCGTATGGTGCCACCCCTTGTGTAAGGGGAGACTTACTTCTCCTTTTAGACTGTTGGCTAATTTGTCCACATCTCCCTTCAGTTCATCTAGCTCCTTATTAGACAGTCCTTTAGAATTCTCAAGATGAATGTCCGGAATTCTAGAAAATAAAGATTTGTTTTTCTTGTTTGTGTTCATTCATTTCCTAGATTCATTTTTTTAAATTATTTTTTTAGTGCAAGTTGTAACAGGACGACATCACATAAAATGAAGCTAAAGCATAGCATAGGATTCAATTCCGTACTTTGAAATGGGGGAGAATCTTCTATAAGTTTGTAATAAATTTTCACTCTCTGGAGGAACGTTTATTGTGCGAATCTCAATAATTGTAAAAAGGATGTAGGTAAGAACAGTGTCCATCTGTAAATAAATAATTATTTTACATAATCCTATTATAATCCTGGTGGCAACCTCGCATTGTGAATAGAATTTTTGATGTTTTCCAAAGTACATGTACTGAAGTCGGAAAAAAATATCAAGATCTTATAAATTAGATGACACAATTGCATTTATATAACATCTTTTAGTACTGTTGCTACATGATGTAAAATTTTAAAATGTATCATACTCTTCTGGATATCTGGGTGGACATTTGACCACCATGTCCAGTCTGGTGTGGATCTCTCCATGGGCTCCACAACTCTGTTGAGGAGTCAGCTTCAATCTTACTCTCAGAGCCTGTTTCACCTGGAATTTCAGAGAAAATTGAGCAAACCAAGAACAATTACTGTATAACAACATTATATCTTTTTGAAAATAACAAATTGAAAGTATTACTGTTACTGTTATGTGTAACCGGTTACAACTCAAAGTTATGACATTGAGGTAGCTGAGGGCATACAAGCTTCATTAATGAAGACATGTCCTTTCACCAAAGAAGGTTATATATGCTTATAAAAATAAAATATAACGTTAGTTATAGGTTTCAGGACTTCAAAATTTCTACAATTTTCAGTAATTATTTCAATGGATCAAAGCTGGTATTACGTTACATATTTCAATTTTATCTGAGATAACCTTTAAATATAACTAGTAAAATAACCGGCCGACAGTATATATGTCTTACTTTCCAGACATCCCTTGTACGAAGATCTTCCACACCATCCATATAAATTGATTGCAGCACCTGCAATTCATCTTCTTGCCGTTCGATGAAGTCATCGTCCATCGTCTCATGCGATTTCATTTTTTTTCTGACATCACAGTGTGCGTGGCTTCTCTCATAAAAGCCTTCAAAATGGCACTTTGTCCGTCATTTTGACGTGTAACATTTTTCTGTATCATTCAAAAACTTTTCAAAACATTTACCGGAAGTGACTATGTGGTGTTTATACATTCAGAAAAAAGATAGTGCTCGCCGTTCATTGGCTAAAATAAGATGCACTAAAGCAGGGTGTCAGACGATTCGCCCCAAAACTGTAACGCCACAAATTTGATTCATATCGCCCAAACCAGTTCGACCCAAAAAAGCATAACGCCCAGATAAATAAGATAAGATAAGATAAATTTTATTTAGAGTCGGTGGGTATATAACAAAATAACATAAGCTCTGAAGAGCTTTTGACCGACATATACACAACAGATACATGGTACATAAAATTAAGACATCAATTACTAATATCACACACATATTGTTCATATATAACTTTGATAATAGGTATAGTGTTTTACAACACTCAAAGTCCATATACCATATATCAATAAATTGAATTAAATTAAATTAAATTAAAACAAGGCTTTGAAATTAAAAGGTTTCAATGGAGACACTGTAGGCTGGATAAAGAGAAGATGAGGTTAGAGTAAGGTGAGATATTTATTATTTGCAGGCTGCACATTTACATTTGGTTCCATTCCAGGAGGATATTAAAGATTTAAAACGGCCGTAATTTGTTGTGGTCCTAAAGTTTTCGGGAAGATTATTCCAAAGACAGGCTGCTGCATATTTGAAGGATTTTATACCGTATGTAGTAGTCTTAACATGTGGGATGTCCAAAATGTTTGTATATCTGAAGCTGTAATTTTGAGACTTGGGTGTGACAATGTTGTGGAGACATGGCGGTGTGGTTTTGTGTATGATTTTGTAGGTTTCTATAGCCATTTGCCTCATTCTTCTAATTTGCAAAGTAGGTATCTTTGCCCGGGCCAAAAGTTCATCGTAGTAGACTTCTCAAGTCATCATAAATAAATCTGAGTGCCCTATACTGAATTTTCTCAATTTTTTAACATTTTTTTCCGAACAGGAGTGCCAGGAGAGTGGGCAAAAATTAAAGTGTGATAGTATGAAGGTGTGGAAAATTGTGAGTTTATTTAGTCTGCTCAGGTGTTTTCTAATTCTGTACATTTAGTTGTTGTGAGGCTTTTCTACATATGGTTTTGATGTGGAGATCGAAAGAGAGCTTAAAGTCAATGTCAACACCTAGTAGTTTTACACTTTCTTCACAAGGGATCGAAACATCATCTATTTGAAAAGAAATGTTTTGTGACCAGGTCTTTTTACCTATTGCAAATGCTTGGAATTTGTCAGGATTAGCTTTCATTTTATTTATATCGAACCAGTGTATGAGATTTTTGGTGTCTTCTTCGAGTGCGGATGTCAGTTTTTCTAAGTTTGTAGATGAGTGTGACAGGGTATTATCATCAGCATAGTTGTATAGCTGACAGTGTTTTACAGCGAGGAAGATGTCATTAACGAATACGTTAAAAAGAAGTGGGCCTAAGATTGAGCCTTGGGGTACCCCCTTTATGATATTACTCCAGCTGCTAAAAGAGTCTTGAATCTTAATTCTTTGTGTTCTGTTGGTAAGATAATTTTCTACTAGGTTTAATGAATGTACCGAAACTCCATAGGCTGATAATTTGGCAAGAAGAATTTCATGTGGGAGACAATCAAATGCTTTAGATAGATCCATCAGAATAGCAGCTACATATTTGTTATTATCTAATTTTTGTTTCCAGTCTTCAATTATTCTTAAAAGTACGGTTTGGCATCCATATCCTTTCCTAAAAGCACAAAGAAAGTTGTCAAAAATATGGTCGAAAAATTTGCTGAGTTGGTCAAAAAGTGTTCGTTCATAGATCTTGGATATGGATGGTAGTATGCTGACTGGGCGATAGTTACCTTTATCAGGTCTGTCTTTTTTCTTGTAAATGGGTTGGACTTGGGCACGCTTTAAATTGTCGGGGAAAATTCCAGAAGTGATGGTTGTGTTGATGAGTTTGGTTATATGAGGGGTAAGGGAGTGTTGTCCTGCTCTGATGAGTTTTGCGCTGATGTGATCTACACTGGGAGCCTTTTTAATGTTTAAACGTGAAACTATTTTTGTAATATCCTCTTCCTGAATCGTGGTGAAATTAAATTGCAAATTTTGGTCTGAGTTTCTTTGATTTTGTTAATGCTCTCGTGTGTGTCTGGGTTAAAATCAATGTGTTCTCCTATTTCATTAGCGACATTTACAAAAAAGTTGTTAAAAGTTTGGCATACCTCAGTTTTGTCAGAATTAATTTGGTCATCTTCCAATAAAACTATGTTAGATAGATTGGTGTTTGTTTTTGTTCGAAAGGAATGGTTTGATTGTAGGCCAGAAATCAGAGTTCTTAGCTCCACAAGTACATCTTTCCATGAAATAATTGTTTATGGAGAATTTCTTTAGTTTGTTGACATGGTTTCTTTGAATCCTGTATTTTTCCCTGTATTGTTGCTTCGGGTTATAGTATTTCTATTTCGTCCCAAAAAAACTGAAACGCCTTAAACATTTCTTCCATAAAAGACAAATATCTACCTATTCTTAGTATAGATCTAGAAATTACAAAAATTATCCGGCGTTTGCATGTTTGGGACATAATTGTTGTGCCGAATTGTTGTGCCGTAGTCCGATAACTTACCATATCTATATTATTTAAGATTATATATACATATATACCTTTTCACGTCCGATCTTTCTCTTTCTCTATTCATAAATAAATCAAGGAAATCGTTAAATTTGGGATTGAGTCTAGGGGCCACTCATCAGGATCAAAGGTCAACGGCTATAATAAAAGACTAATACCATTACCCGGCCTGGCGGACCCTCACACGGATATATGTCTCTGGACAGAGGTAATAATACGTATTATCACTTGATTTTTTTTATCTTTATGTTAGATTCAACATGAAACACGCGAGTAAATAAGAAACGCAATAATTTTCACGGGTAACGATGAAGCTGGTATTCACCAAGAAATAAACTATTTTCACATTTTCAATGGTTATCATTCACTTCGCGACGATGGTGGGGTCAGCAAACTTTTGCTGTCCTTCTTCATCAACACCCAGAATAGTGCTTTTTTTCCTGCTTCTTGTGGCATTCCAAGTGTTAATTGCTGTTTGTCTACACCGTCCTGTAATTCCCGATACAGAGAACACAAATTTCGCAGAAAAATCATTGCAGCCAATCTCCACTGGATAGCTCCATGTTTAACACCATTTGTCTAAGCACTTTACCAGCAACGACCTTTTTTCCTCCTACGAAATTTTCAATTCGACGACAGCCATTTTTGTTCCTGTCTACCACATGACCACGTCGTGCTGGAGATAGGTCGGTGCCATCTCTAGGAATTAAAACTTCTGGTAATTGTCCACTGCAAGTACCAGTGTACTTCTCGGTTTAGGATTCCGGAACTCTTGCCCGATCTTTTGCCAGTAATCTAACGATTGTTGGCCATAATTGCTGTGACTGGTTCTTCATTTCTGTTTGTAATCCCATCCAATACACGAGGCAATAATGTGTCTCTGCAACGTCTCAGCCGTACAAGTTTGCTGGTGTTGGTAGCAAATTATACAAAATTTGATTTCTTTCAGGATCGTACTCTGTCGTGTCTTTTCCCTCAACATGAACTCTTAATGTAACATAGTCCTTGCCATTCTGTTGCCAATGCTACTCATATAATGTCCTTAAGGCGTACATGTAATCTGCTTTCAGCTCCGTCAGCTGCTTCGGATTCTGACCACTACCAACCCGTCCTAACTGCCACTTCAGATAGTCGTTCATCAGTCTCTATAAAATCGTTTAAGGTGATATGTCGTGCCGTCTCAACATTGAAGTCATTCAACAACCGATGTTAAGGGAGCTAAAGATTTTCTGTTCCGCTGTGTAAACGAGACATATTGATGTAAAAGCTTGGTGGTACTATCCACTTCGGAACCGTTTGATTTTTTTCGATATCTTTCCTATGGTACAAAATTCTCTTCTGCCTTCTGCCAGCAGGATGGTATTTCCTCTTTCATCAAAACCATTTTCAGCAATTTCAATAGATGTTTCAGTATCTTTCGACATTTCTTGTATTCTTTGTAGGGGTTGCCGTTGACGCTGATCTAGCTTTTTGTAAAACTGCTTTCAGTTGATATGCATAGCAAATATGAATGCGAACTGGAGAAGACGGATACAATGAAGACTTGTCCGAAAACTTCCATTTACACGTTGGAAACCTCTCAGTCCAACATCCCTCCGAGCAACACGTCTTTGAAAACCAACGAATCCGCTCTAAAGAGCTGCGGGATTCGAGGTTCAAAGGTTCGATCGATTATTTTTAGATTTTATCGAAATTTTATTATTTTATCGATGGTTTGATATTTAGAACTTATACATATATGATCGCATCTCTAAGTTTATTGTTTCCGTGGCTACATTTAAGCTTGATCGGATGCCTCCAAAGAGACTGATGACGTTTCACTTGCACTGTTGCATTGTGTATTAGTTTGAAAGTTTGAATATGTTTTCCTTAATTTTATCTTTAAAAATCGTTTTAGCTACTGATGTATTCCATGTCAGGCGTTTTTTCTTCTGTAAATTAACAGAGCGCTGTAGATTCAAGTTTTATTTTATATTAGTTGTAAGTTTCCAATGC
Source organism: Mizuhopecten yessoensis (assembly GCF_002113885.1). NCBI lineage: Eukaryota > Metazoa > Mollusca > Bivalvia > Pectinida > Pectinidae > Mizuhopecten > Mizuhopecten yessoensis. The sequence goes on from NW_018405159.1 coordinate 453,183, forward strand.
ATTCATATTGACAATATAAGCCAAATTTTCAATTTTGGATTTTTCTTATCTCTTACAAAATGAAATATATTTGATAAAAGTTTGTACACTTATTTTTACATCAAACTAGATGTTTTATTTAGCGTGTGTTTTTCAAAATGGACAATATCGAAAACTCCTAACATCGCGTGAAAATGTTCGCCTGCAAAATCAGATTGACTCGCCGCCATGTTGGATTAATTGCTAAAGTGATAAAATGAAATTGACAACATCATATTTGTTGTAAACAATGAACACGTTTTACCAAATCACACATCCTAAGGCCATTTTTGTTCCGTGAATCATTTAGATTACATCAGATTCGTGATGGCAAGTGTTGAAGCTAAGCCATTCAATACGGAGTCTGTAACGCGGTAACGCCACCAGATGAATTCTTAACTATGATTTTATAATTTCCATCGGTAACTAAGGGTTGAAAGACGTGTGTTAGACGTTTTATTTGCCATTTTTCATTAGGGAAAGGGCTTCGTTAAAGTTGTAGTGTTTGTCCCCAATCCCATTGCTGTAAAAAAGACATCAAATACGTTAAAATCAAAACAAAAACAAGAGAATACAGAAGCGTCAAAAACACCGTGATTCGAGCTCATTAACAAAGAAAAGATTTACACGGAGGCCCTCCTTGATGAGGAAAAGGAAAACTACATTTTTTTTTGTGAACAAAAACATATGTCTCCCCTTATAAGCCAATAGACAAACTCCGGTATAAATTTTTTACAAAGGGCCATTTCTCTTTATATAGTGGAACACGAGACCCGAATCTAGAATGCGACACTCCTACTTCCCAAGATACATTCAAACTATAGCAAGTTTGGTCAACGTAGGTGAAATAACATGGAACTTATGCTCCGGACAAACTACGGTATTATAATTGACAAAGGGCCATAACTCTGTCTATAGTAAAACACGAGACCTAATTCCAGTACACTACACAACTTCTGTGGGTGATGCAGGTATACTTCAAGTTTGATCAAGATGTCTTTAACGGTTTAAAATTTACGGGCCGGACAAGTTGCCATAATAAGAACCAGAAGAAGAAGAACCAGAAGAAGAACCAGTACGAATACAACATGTCTCCCTTCATTCAAAGGGGAAACAAACTAAGACCAGATGTACCGGAAGGGTATGCGCCTTCTGCTCCAACAACGATACCACCATACAATACATCTCCAGCACACACACAGGCATACACACATAGGGATATATTAGAAAGATGGCATAGGACTAGTAGCTAGCGCATGATAAGGCAGCTCCTGTGAACTGCTAAAAATTGTATTGGTTAATGTATGCTAATTGTATTGGTTGTATAGATTGTATATATGTGTACTGTGGAGCGCTTTAGAATGGATTATTCTAGCTAGATAGGGCGCTATATCAACTGTGTATTATTATTTATTATTATTATTATGTAAATCTTGGTCAAAACCAAGTAACTCCAAGTCCTCACAGCGAGCACTGGGGTAGTGACTACAAAACAATAATAAAAAACATCGACTTTCATATCGTTCAAGGAAATAACACATTTACCAATCAGATCATGATGACGACCAAACACTTGTCCAAAGTCTTCATCAATCTGCATATTTGGAAACCCGGAGTTGTAAGTTTGTTCGTCAGCAGGCGACATCTATCACGGAAATCATGGTAGTCGGAACAAGCTCACAGATGCCGAATCAACGGCGACATGTAAACAACGCGGGTTGGGTAAGCAGGGATATAACTGTGTCACAAGAAGGAAATAGTTCACGATCAAAACATTGAAAAAGTCCTGCTTATGGTACAGCTTAGTAGTAAGCCATCCCTATGGATCATGTTGTAAGTAAAGATCAAGGGAAGCGGCTGAAGTAGAAGAGTCTGTAGTATCTTTGATTTTACCAAGAAGCACATCGTCGAATTGGAAACTGGAAGACTTGGCTAGTCTTTGTTACTAGTCCTGGTAAGCTCATCAATAATTTCAGCCTCATACAAAAACTAAAACAAGTCGACTAGAAGAGGGGTACAGTTTCTCCCACAGAAATGCTTTTAGTATGCTGTGTACAGTTTCTCCCACAGAAATGCTTTCAGTATGCTGCGTACAGTTTCTCCCATAGGAATGCTTTCAGTATGCTGCGTACAGTTTCTCCCACAGGAATGCTTTCAGTATGCTGCGTACAGTTTCTCCCACAGAAATGCTTTCAGTATGCTGTGTACAGTTTCTCCCACAGGAATGATTTCAGTATGCTGCGTACAGTTTCTCCCACAGGAAAGATTTCAGTATGCTGTGTACAGTTTCTCCCACAGAAATGCTTTCAGTATGCTGTGAACAGTTACTCCCACAGAAATGCTTTCAGTATGCTGTGTACAGTTTCTCCTACAGGAATGCTTTCAGTATGCTGTGTACAGTTTCTCCCACAGGAATGCTTTCAGTATGCTGTGTACAGTTTCTCCCACAGGAATGCTTTCAGTATGCTGTGTACAGTTTCTCCCACAGGAATGCTTTCAGTATGCTGCGTACAGTTTCTCCCACAGGAATGATTTTAGTATGCTGCGTACAGTTTCTCCCACAGGAATGATTTCAGTATGCTGTGTACAGTTTCTCCCACAGAAATGCTTTCAGTATGCTGTGAACAGTTACTCCCACAGAAATGCTTTCAGTATGCTGTGTACAGTTTCTCCCACAGAAATGCTTTCAGTATGCTGCGTACAGTTTCTCCCACAGGAATGCTTTCAGTCTGCTGAGTACAGTTTCTCCCATAGGACTGCCTACACCCACCAAGCCCAACAAAGATCATTGTCAACCAGGAATTCAATCATTCTCACAATTTCATGCTCAGCATATCTCATTTGGCATTTGTTGTGCTTTTCACAAACTATGCTCCAAACAAACTACAACAATATATGTATATCGCACTTCGCCTTTCTTGGAAAAGAAAGCTCTCACAAGAGAAGGACGAAGGCGTTCCTTCAGTTTGATATGAAGTACGTTAGTGTGAAGTGTAAAACAGTCATAATATTGATAGAAGACACATTTTTTGAGAAGAGGATTTTAAAAGATTGATCAAAAGATCTTTTGAAGTTTTCTAATTCCACTTTGTAACCAGGTAAGAAGTTTGGATATTGATTAATAGCAACTAGAAGAGCAAGCGAAAACACGTTTAAAATGATTCTTGTTAAGTTTCGGAGAATATAAACGACTTAGGTCTGTATCCTTATCATGTTGGGTATTCCGAAAGATTGTAATACAGAAGCGTGATTAGCCAATGTTTTATCTTTTGAAGTACTATTCAAAAGGCGATTTATAAGTTCGTCTTTCTAATTATCAAGATCTCACAGGGAGATATGATATTTTCTTTGTGTGATAGGAAGGTCGATGTTTTTTATTACTCTATAGTATAACCATTAGTGTGCCTTGTGGTTTTGTTGTCACTTCCCCACTTCCCTCAACGAGGACGTAGCATTAGTTGGACATGACCTAGATTTACATGTTGATTTGTGTTAGAGGTGCTAGCTCTACCTTTGGTAAATACAGGGAGAGATTTGTGTTAGTGGTGTTAGCTCTACCTTTGGTAAATACAGGGAGAGATTTGTATTAGAGGTTTTATTTCTGCCTTTGGTAAATACAGGGATAGATTTGTGTAATGTGTTTATCTCTGCTATTGTTTAATAAAGGGATAGATATGTGTTAAGCGTTTTTATCTCTGCCATTGGTTAATAAAGGGATAGGTTTTTGTAGGATTTTTTTTAAAGGATATACATGTATTCGTGTTCGGGGTTTTATCTCTAAAATTGGTAAGTATACAATGAAGGTATAGAGGACCACCTTGAAAAACAGGATAGAGCCTTGGAGGTTTACACAGAAGCAGCTAAGCAAGTGGTAGGGAAGACGAACAGGAAAAGTAAACCATGGATAAGTGAACAAACATGGAGGAAAGTAGAAGAAAGGAAGGAAAGTAAGCAGAAACTGGACAATGCAAAATCAGAAAGACTAAAGGAGAGATGGAAGGAAGACTGTGTTAACAAGAATAGAGAACTGAAGAGGGGTGCTAGAGAAGACAGAAGGAAATGGCTAGAGGGTAAGGCTGAGGAAGCAGAAAGGGCAGCCGACAATGGGACTGTACACTATCACTATGATGTTAACAAGAGAGATAAAGAAACAACCAACTGGTATCAGAGGCAGGGATGGAAGCATGAAGACAGAGAAGAAAAAGCGTCTAGAAAGATGGGTTGAACATTTCACTGAGGTGTTGAATCAAGAAGACCCACTAAATCCAATAGAGGAAAGGGGAGTAAACATAGTAGATGATATCAAGGAGATCGATTTGGAAAGATGGACACTGAATGAGGTCAGAATGGCGTTGAGAAGAACAAAAAATTACAAGGCCCAAGGCTGATCTTGACAAAACATCCAAGAGACTGACAGTTATCTTCAACGTGTTGTGAGTTGAAGAGAAATGGTCAGCAGACTGGAAGAAAGGGCTGATTCGCAAGATCTTCAAGAAAGGCGATAATATTATGAGAGATTGAAACAAATGGAGAGGAGTTACACTACTTCTCGTAATCAGCAATGTATTTGGCAGAATGTTGATAGAAAGAATGAATAATGAAGTTAACAAGAGGCTGTGCAAATAATAGGCTGGATTTCGACCACGTAGGAGCACAACAGAACAAATATTTACTTTGAGAAACATCTTAAGCAAACAAGTAAATATATATTTACACTTTACATCCACTTCGTAGACTTTGAGAAAGCATTCGACTCGGTACACAGAGAAAGTCTCTGGAAAATAATGAGAAGCTATGGCATACCCGAGAAGATGGTGAGGACGATAGTATATATCTACAAGGACTTCGAGTTTGCAGTTATAGATGAAAGCGAAACATCAAAATGGTTCACTATAAGATCAGGTGTAAAAGAAGGCTTTGTGATGTCAAGTTTTTTGTTCCTGCTTGTAATGGATATGATAAGGAGAAGGACAACATCAAACAAAGCAAAAGGAATAAGATGGAATTTTAAACCCTACTTAAAAAGACCTAGACTTCGCAGATGATCTGACTCTCATGTCGTCCAGGCTTAGTAACCTCATTGAAAAGACAGAAAAGTTAACATCAGAGGCTGCAAGATTAGAAATGAATCTGAACGCTAAATAATGCAAGTCGCTGAAGAGCGAACAAGCTCGAAATCAAGATCGGATAAAAGTAAATGGTGAAGATGTGGAGAATGTAACCGAGTTTGTATATCTATGTGCAGTGGTTGATAGAGAAGGTAGTGGCAGCAGTGGCATCAAGAACAAACTACAGAAAGCAAGGGAAGCTTTCCATCGGCTCTGGAATATATGGTCATCACGAGGGATTGGCAGAAAAACAAAGACCCATCTCTTTAAGTCACTAGAAAGACCTGTGCTGTCATATGGCTGCGAGACGTGGAACACCACTAAAATGGACAAGAAGGAAATGAACACCTTTCAGAACCAGTGTCTCAGAAGAATATTAAGAATCAGAGGACAGCAAAAGATATCAAATAGAGAGATTGCAGAGATGACAGGGGTTACTAACATAAAATGAAAAGAAAATAATGGAATGTACTAAGAAGGGAAGGAGGGAATGATTGTGTAACAGCTTTGGAATTGGCACCAGAAGGAAACATATGGCGTAGGACAGTAGAGAGAGAAAGGAACAAAGCAGGAAGGGGGACTTGGAATACAGCAAAAACAGCAGCCCAGGACAAACTTCGAGGCCTTATGCGCCTGCTGACGCGTAGAGAATTAAGGTTAAGGTAAGGATTGGTTAGTATACAGAGGTATTTGTAATGTAGTTTAAATCTATCCATGCCATTAGTAAATAAGGAAAGAGATTTTTGTCTTAGTGACTTATTTTCGGTTTTCCTCTGAAATAAATTTCTATTAACATCTATGTGTGATCAGTGAAAGTTGAATAAAAAAAATATATTTATTGGAAACAAAAGGTATCTCTAGGAATATATTTGGGCTGAGGATACATATTTAATTATGTTTAAAAAAACGTTATGACAAGGAGATTTCAAATTGCACGGTTTCTAACAATTGAATAAGCAGTAATACTTAAACTGAAGGAAGCGAGAGGGAGGGGGATGGGGGTTAATGATTGGGTACTGCTTAACTAGTTTGCAGTTTAATTTGTTTGTCTGTTTGTTGATGAAGATAATGCCTCACTTTCTTCGAGTCTCTTGACCTATAATTTTAAGAATTAACGAAAGAGTGGATTGCCGGGAAGGGACATGACTCTGTTAGTTCTAGTGAGTGAAATTTCTTTTACTCCAAACGAGTTATTTCCCTTGTGCTATGAAACCTTTTTGTTTTCATTCTTTATTTCTACTGATCGGCAAAAGTTTGTGATATTTTTGTATTCTTAATATTCCAGTGTTTAAACAAACGATAAAATGACGTAAGTAGGAATTTTGCTTTTAACAATGTTCCAGCATTCCTATTTAAACCTAGACCTATAAATCTAGGCAGGACAATCTGTCTACCGTACCTGGTGTGTGTGTGTGTCATGTCCGAGTTTACGCATAATTTGTTTCCTGTTTGTCTGTCTGTTTGTCATGTTGTTTATTTGTTTGTTCTCCTGTTATTTTCGTTGTCAACAGTGTCTCTACATCTATGTACGTTCTCCCAATTTAATTAAAGCGTACACGTTAATGTTTGGGTTTTTTTCATTACAAAGTCTTCTATCCGAGAAGAGGGGACGTCTTTGAAATTTTAATTTCAATAACGGGATTTTCTCTCGCCACGTTAAGTTTTTGACACAAATTTACTAAATTAGATACCCATCTTAGCCCCGGATGTAAGTAAAAGCATACGTTATACAGTGAGGTCATTCTTGTATTTCTTTTGTGGTATTTCATGATCAGACAATCAATAACAGCGCCATATATCATCTTAGATATGTTTTATTGCTTCATATTTACATATTGTGGAATTTATAATTTGTTTTCTGTTTTAATTTTTTTTGTGCTGTATAGATAGTCATTATATATTCATTAAATTACCTTTATCTTGGTAGCTTCGTACACAGGTAAACATACATGTAGTATCAAATATTTACCTTTGTGAAACAAACTTGGGTTGTAAGGTTTAGTTCTTCTTAGGTTAACCCGTTATCAAACTGTGTTAAATCTGCCTTAATTACACAATATATTTATGTATATTTTAATCCCTGCATGCTTTGATTAAAATATATTTTTATATTGATATATATTGTAGGTGAGTTATTGTCGTAATTCGTATATTTTATCGGTTTCTATTGACGTATATATATGTTAATGATATATTTACTTACAAACCTACCGATGTCATTTCTTAAATACATTTTCTGCATACGTCATTAATTGGGAGATTTTTTGATTTAGTTAGTTTTTGACTTGGTAAGTTTTCCCATATATCATTCATTGGGAGAATTTCTTATTTGGTAGGTTTTCCCCATACGTCATCCATTGGGATTTTTTTTTAATTTTGTAAGTTTTCCCCATGCGGCATTCACTGGGAGATTTTTTGAGTTAGTAAGTTTTCCCCATACGTGATTCATTGAGACATTTTTTTATTTAGTAAGTTTTCCCCATAGGTCATTCATTGTGGGATGTTTTTATTTGGGAAGATTTCCCCATACGTCATTTATTGGGAGATTTTTTGATTTGGTAATATGATTGAAAAGTGCAAGATACGAACATAATGATAAATCTTAAATAAAGTTATTAACGTGAATTATTTCCATCAGTTTGCTTCATCATGATTTCATCTTTAAATGTACGCATGCAATTAGATTGATCGTCTGATCATTTGATTTGCATTCGTACAACTTTTCTAATTGCTCGTTTGTAAGCCAGATAATGCTATCATTCATTTCAAAATGTCACGCAGTTTTTAGTTTTACACACAATCATATTAATGTCAATTTTTATTTTCTTTGTCAACACTTACAAATAGCTCTTCAGCCTCATTCATATTCAGATAATGTACAGAAACAAACAGGCCAGGTCGCTAAAAAAATAACAGCTAGAACTTCGAGTATCGAAGTGGAATACAAAATTCTTTTTATGTGCAAATACAACGATTGTTTAAAACAATTCAAATTCAGCTAAAATAACTCGATATTTTACCCGCTATGCCGCTGTCCAACTTTGATACTGATGTGGGAGGTGTTCTGTTTGGGTATCCATGCTACCTTACTTCACAAACACACACACAACTTGTCCTCTGTGTCCTAGCTGGTATCTGCTAACTTACTGACTGCATCATAATAGGTTCCAAGGTGGTGCTGGAAACGCCCATCCTTCCTGATCACCTGGATACGTCACTGATCTTTGAGGGGCTTAAGATGCGTTTCCTCTTATTTGGGCGTTTCCTTGATGTATTTTTAAAGTATCGACTTATTCCATCCTTGTGTGTTGACGCTGTGGTATATTTTGTGCTTGTTTGTTGACGCTGTTGTATATTTTGTCCTTTTTCTTGTTGACGCTTTGGTATTTGGTCTTTTTTGTTGTTGACGCTTTGATATATTTTGTGCTTGTTTGTTGACGTTTAGGTGTATTTTGTCCTTATGTGTTGACGCTGTGGTAGATTTTGTGCTTGTTTGTTGACGCTGTGGTATATTTTGTCCTTGTATATTGACGCTGTGGTATATTTTGTCCTTGTATGTTGACGCTGTGGTATATTTTGCCCTTGTATGTTGACACTGTGGTATATTGTGTCCTTGTAGGTTGACGCTGTGGTATATTGTGTCCTTGTAGGTTGACACTGTGGTATATTTTGTTTTGCTGCTGCGATATATTCTGTCCTTGTAGGTTGACACTGTGGTATATTTTGTTTTGCTGCTGCGATATATTTTGTCCTTGTATGTTGACGCTATGGTATCAGCAAACACACTGACTCTGGTGATCTTAATTTGCATTTTAATATCATAGGAAAACATATTTACCTATGATTTCATAAACATAATTGCCTTTATAATTCTGCAATAAATCTAACTTGGAAAAAATGCAATATCATTGTACAGAAATAAATCGTATCTACAGATTGAAAGTATGATGTAGCGTGTACACAAGTATCATTATTAGTTATGGCAGATCTTCACGTGCTATTTCTGTATTTGATTGGAGATTATTTTAAAAACTAATGTACAGCACGAGATTTGATAAACATCATATTCCACATCGAACACGCCCAAACCTTCTACACACACCGCTGTCACTAACACACATCTGGACACACCTACCTTCGTACGACGCGTATTGCTTTGGACTTTGTATTATTTATATATCATGTAAAATACACAATGAATGAACATAAATGAATAGAAGGCAGAAACGAGTACTTATATACTTATGTTAATATGTTATATTGTTATATATCGCAACCAACATTAACAACTATATTTCAGGGATGGTGACGTGAACAATCATACTTTACATGAGAAGGTAGAAAAGAGGGAAATGCTCTGAAAAATACGGTACACGTAAACTATATAATATTTCATAATTGTGGTAGATTGTGGAGGAGACAGAACATCTTGTGGTGTTATTAATAGTAAAACTTAAGGCAGGACGTTGCTTAACAGGCCATTACAATAAATACAATTAAGAAAGAATCAGATAGAACCGATGCATAGTTTTATTAAGACAGAATAAAATAAAACCAATGCATGGTTTTAAGTTCAATATAATATTGTTATAAACTATAATGTAGTAATACATAAGTGGGTTGTCTTTCCCTATACAGACAGTCGTTGTGTCAATCGGAAACCGTCGGCACTTTCCGTAAACAAACGTAATTCTCGTTTACGGAAAGTGCCAACGGTTCCCGATTGTCGTTGAGATACACCTTCCACATTCCAATTCCATAAGCCGTCACTGGTCAATGCTCGTCACATCCGGTGCCTTTTGCAAGTCGTTTGCCTGTTGCTGTCGACGCTGTGCTTTGTGTCACTTTGTTGTTAAGTTTGTAAACATACATTATCATATTTATTATTGTAGGATTACGTGGATACTACTAGATCAAAATATTTTTAATTCAAACAGCAAACACATATCAGATATCTGGATATTTATTCCGTTTGAAGAGCATATTTTGATACATATTTTGTTTGAAGAACATGATTTAGTATTATGTCCGGAAAGCATATTTTGGTGTTTCTATTGTTTGAAGAACGGTTTTGGTTTTAACATGTTTGAAGAGCATATTTTGGTTTTCATTTTGAAAGAGCATGTCTTAATATTCATTGTTTTTGAAGAGGATATTTCGGTATTAATTATGTCTGAAGAGTGTATGATTATATTTATTCTGTTTCATGAGCATGTCATGGTATTTGATATAAATTTTATTTAATTTCTTTTTGCAGTTACAGTGTTATAATTATCAATACATAATTGCTGAAAATTTGGAGAATTTTTTTTACAATTTATATCAACCCATCTCCATAAATAACAAGCATTGATCAACTATGGACTTTTGTTGAAGTGGAGTTCAATATCACATGTTCAGATCTATATAACCACACATATACCGAAATAGAAGTCCTTAATTGTTACAGTAAATTGGAACGTAAGCAACTCGTACAGAGAAAAGGACTTCATTTGGCAGAGAGTATTGTTAACGTTACAATACAAGTGACGTCACAAAGAGGATATTGACCTAACGTTTCTTAAACTGGAAATACCTAGTCAGTATCACAAATCACTGACCTCCAAGTGATAATGATTCAACTAATCAGGTTGTAGTGTCATCTAGTATATCAATAAATCGGCCCAAATTATCACAGATTTCAGTCCAGATAGCAGGTGATTAGGACGGCCACTATCAAACAAGCTCTCCTGATGTTGTATACTGTACGCTTGTGTGTATTATATTGTTTTAATAGTTATTGTGAAATATATTCATTGTTGTTTAATTTGATAACTCGAATTACTCGCGTTCATATTTCATAACTAAGATGAATCGTTTAGTTTATATGTAAGATACTTACATGTATATATGTGATAAAAAGATGAAAGACCTTCTGGAGCCTCTTGTTTCCCATCATATTCGATGAAGTTCCTTTTGTTTCGCAGCCTAGTCCGTATCTGTTGAAGTTTTTCATGTTTAATTCCAGTCCTGTCAATGTCTGATATTGACGATGTGGTGTCGGTTTTTCTACTGATTTCTTGCCATATATATAGTGGGTAATTTGTTGAACAGTATGGTCTTAGATTTCCTTTGTCAAATTTTGCAATGGAGATAACTGTATTACAAAGCATAGGTGTTATATTTAAGCTAATACATGTCCTTCGATTTCGACTACCCGATCGTGAATTTTCCCTTTCTTGACAGTAATATCCCTGTATAACCTACCTACGGTGTTAACATATAACAGTTGATTCGGTACTAAAGAGCTTACTCTACTCCGAATATCAACACTTACTGTGATAGCTGTCGACTTCTGACAAATAGACTTATAACACACGGTTTCCAAAGATTATTGTTGCCCTCAGGATCTCACAGGGAAATATGCTATTTATTGGTGTGATTTGAAGGTTGATAGTTTTTAATATGCTCATATGAGCGTCTTGTGGTTTTGCTGTCTCTACCCGAGATCTCGATGTGAGGACGTGACATTACTTGGATTCGACCTCTATTAACATGGCGGATTTCATCGATAAAGCAGAAGCCGCTTACCCTTCCGGATTTTGCCCTAGTTTTATCGGTTTTGGGTTCGAATCGTGGTTGTATTATCTCTTGTTTTTCTTAACTCTTATACAAATCACCGGTATATTTCAGGTAGCAGAACAATTATTATAATAGAAAAAGTGCTAATATCATATTACTTGTGGTGTTATAGTTATGTATATCTATAGTAATATATAAGTTCTAGAACCAAGTACAATTATTGTAATATGCCCAATATTTGTAACGATACACACACCATCTGTGGTTATATAGACACTTTTTATAGCGATTCCCACATTATTTGTCGTAATATAAAATATTTATAATGATGCGCACACTATCTGTTATAATACACACAGTATTTGTAGTGATACACAAAATATGTGTAGTGATACACACACTTATTGTGATGATACACAGAACTTTTAAAACAAACATCCTTGTCGTGATACACACACTATTTGTGATGATACACAGAACATTTAATACACAAATTATTTGTTGTAATACACACACTATTTGTCGTAATACACACTATTTGTGGTGATACACAGAACATTTGTAGTGAAAAACACCTTATCTATAGTAACACACTATTTTTGGTGATACACACATTATCTATAGTTACACACTATTTGTGGTGATACACACATTATCTATAGTTACACACTATTTGTGGTGATACACACATTATCTATAGTTACACACTATTTTTGGTGACACACATTATCTATAGTTACACACTATTTGTGGTGATACACACATTATCTATAGTAACACACTATCTGTGGTGATACACACATTATCTATAGTAACTCACTATCTGTAGTGATACACACATTATCTATAGTAACACACTATCTGTAGTGATACACACATTATCTATAGTAACACACTATCTGTAGTGATACACACATTATCTATAGTAACACACTATCTGTAGTGATACACACATTATCTATAGTAACACACTATCTGTAGTGATACACACATTATCTATAGTAACACACTATCTGTAGTGATACACACATTATCTATAGTAACACACTATCTGTAGTGATACACACATTATCTATAGTAACACACTATCTGTAGTGATACACACATTATCTATAGTAACACACTATCTGTAGTGATACACACATTATCTATAGTAACACACTATCTGTAGTGATACACACATTATCTATAGTAACACACTATCTGTAGTGATACACACATTATCTATAGTAACACACTATCTGTAGTGATACACACATTATCTATAGTAACACACTATCTGTAGTGATACACACATTATCTATAGTAACACACTATCTGTAGTGATACACACATTATCTATAGTAACACACTATCTGTAGTGATACACACATTATCTATAGTAACACACTATCTGTAGTGATACACACATTATCTATAGTAACTCACTATCTGTAGTGATACACACATTATCTATAGTAACACATTATCTGTAGTGATACACACATTATAGTATTATGGTAGCACACAGTTACAGTAACGATACATACATTGCTGTTGGTTATAATAGACCACACACTTCATAATGTTACAAACACAAGATTTGAATTGTATGAGACACTTTCTGTATTTATATCATTTTTGTAGAAATATACATATTACTTATAGACACATACGTTATTATTTCTATTGTAAATGAAAAAAATGTATTACATGTTCATTGTATGTACCTAGTTATTTTATATGATATATTTGATGTTTTATATTGAATTATAAGGTTAACATATTAAATTTAGTACCGAGCTAGGCATGTTTAGCAAAGACACGTCTGAAGGCAGGCGGAATGTTCTTTGTGAATCATGGTTTGAGCTATTTTTGTATATTTACTGCCATCAACAGGAGCTTGTATTTCAACATGAACTTTTATTTAGTGATGTTCATTGTATATTTAGTGTAGCTGTTATACATAAATAAATTGTATATTTAGTTTATATGTATATATTGTATATCAAGTGTATAAAGTGTACACTATATATTACATTGTAGATATAGACTACATGGTAGACATTGTTTGTGTATATTGCAACAGAAAAGCCACGTAAACAAAATGTTTGTTATTGACAGATGTTTTCATTAGTGATAAATTCAGTATTTATCCATCGCTATTTTTTTACGCCCAATAACAACACACATATACATCAAAGGAAATATATATATTTATTTTGTACTTTTCTCTAAAGTGTGTTTATAGTTAGAAATTTACCTCTGAGATGTTTTAGCTTTGCAGTTGTTTACGAAAACATGGTTTTCTGATAAATACTTGATAAAGGCCAATCACTTGGCCTGTTTTTTCTTTTTAATTTCGCCGCAGAGAATATTATACAGTGTGATTTCATTACAAGCCTTATATCAACGCTATAATCTGAAGCCACCCAAAGAAATTTCCATATCACGACCGGAACCAAATTTTACCGAGTAATTCCTGATATCCAAACAAAATACTGTTTTGGCATTAAAGCCTTAGGACGATCATCACCTGTTTATTTAAACTGGATTTTTTTTCCAACGAACATAAAAATAACGTTTACATTGTAATGTATGAAAAATGAACCCGGCAGTGAATGAGATGAAATGTCTAAATGAGCAAAATTCAAGAGTTTTCTTGGCAAATGCCACGAGACAGATGTACATAGTTTTCGAAATTATGACTAATGGTAATTGATGCATATTTGCCGTCAATTAATATTTTCAAAGAAATGAATTATTCATAGTTATCCTTCATTCAGTGTAGATTTCATTTATCAACTTTCCAATCGTGAAGTTTCCCTTTCTGGAGAGTAACATCCCCACCTACGATGTATACATGTTGCATTTGATTGGGTATTCTAGAACTTGCTCCAAATACTATGATTTCTGTGATTTACAGCAAAACGTTTCCAGGGATGCAGGTTAATGAAAATTACGGGCAAATTTTATGGTCGCCTTCATGACCATATTAGGAAATATGTTTGTGTGTGCGCGTGTGATACAAAGGTCGATGTTATTGATAACGCTAAAGAGTGTGCATTGCTATTTTCTTGTCACTACCTCAGTGCTCGCTTCAATCTATACTGGTCACAATCCTAGGTGCTGCTTTTGAACAACTTATAACCGATAGTCTAAAAATGCATGTAACAGCGAATAACATAAAATATAAAGGTCGACGAAATTTCAACTGTTTAATATATCAAACGTGCTTAAACATATTCGGGAAATTATAGCAACCATTAAGCTTATTTTCACTATTTAACGTTCAGTTTAAAAATCAGACGAAAACATTGTTCCATCATTTGAATAGCAGAAAAGTATAAAAAATAAAGACAAGGGAGGGAACTGTGTCCAGCAAATTTAAAACAGATTTGGATGCATGTTTTGAAGAAATTTGAATTCGTGTGAGATTAAAATTCCACTTGAATCAGGTGAATTAAATAGGTTTTATGTAAAACTGTACGGTTGAACATCAAAGCAGCAGACGATAAATGTTTAATGTATATTTGATTATGTGTATACGTCCTTCAGTGACTGTCATTAAAGGAAAAAAAATAACCAATACATATGATAATTCTTACAACATGTTAAGTCAAGAACTTAACCGAATTAAAATAAAATGCATATTAAGGTCGGATAGAAATGTGTTAATAAATCACATGAAACAAACTTTGACAATACATCATACAAATGGTTACATTTTAAATATTAAAATGGATGAGTTACATTTAAAAAAATGTAAATTGAAATATTCTTTTTTTATTATTATCAACATACACCTGAAAATGTTGATCAACTTGTTAAACGAGAAAAAATGCGACTGAATTATACGGCACTGCAATCATTATAACTACGTAAGTATGAGACGAGTATCTTTTCTAATTTGGAATCCATTGATGTACTTCAAATTTCGTTTATACCTACTCACCTTTTACATTGTATATGGTATTTTAATTCATGATCAAGAAGATGGTTACTTCAAAATGAAGTAAAAGCGACGGTAGACATTTGTTGTCAGTGTTTATTTCTAGACAACAACAGTTACATAATACACTAAATGTCAGATACAAACCCTAAAGTGACGACGTAATCAGTTGAAAAATAGTTTTGAGAAAACCCCTACTCACACGTTTGAGATGACCCATATACTAACACCATAATTAAAAGGCAAATGAATGTTGCTAAGCCTGCTGATTGGTTGAAATGATGTTCATAAATTAAACAAATAATTGGGACATTTAAATCTAAATGAGACTCACCAAAAAATAACGAGTAAAAAATGTACATTGTGACGTGGTTTGGAGAGTATATTTCATCTATGCTCGCAGATTTTATATAATATTTAAAATAGTAGATAATATATTATGAATGTACAATGCCTCGTCGTCAAATGGTCTTGACTTTGGAAAGGACGTAAATACAAAAATAAATAAACAGTTTGCAGCAACGCCAATGATATATCTATGATAAATATGACTTGACAATATTTTTAAGCGCATGTTAAAAATGCTACACAAGTCCCTGATTTCGGGAGTCGAACCCAGGTCGGACAGCACAGCAGAGTTCCAACGCTTTTATATTGTCTAGATATTTCATGGGCAACGTCCGCATCAAAGCACATTTGTTACCATGGCGACGCTCGTATTATCACTATAACGGAAATGGAAAACAAAAACTGTAATATAATATTTTTTTATATAAAAATCTAGCAAAAAAATATTGTCTTATATATACGGTACATAGCAATGAACATACAGAGAAAAGGAAAAGAAAAATACACGACAACGAAAGAGAAGTTATGGAACTTGAATGCACAGTATTATATCAACGATAGAGAGAGAGAGAGAGAGAGAGAGAGAGAGAGAGAGAGAGAGAGNAGAGAAAGGACTGAAAACCGTCCCGTGGTGCTTCAAAGATAGAGATGTTAGTGGAGAAAAAATCCTTTATTTGATACAGAAAATCGGACGGATAGCGTTGTAATTATTTCGAATGATACAGAGAGAAAGAAGTCAGAAGGGACGAAGAATTTCCCCAGTACAATATTCCTCAAGTAATTACATTTCCCCTGCTCGACCGTTGACACTATATTGCATATAACCCACACACAACCCGCCATATTGTCTTTCCAAACACATCCCCTCGAATTAATGGAGGGAAACAAAGGGCGGGAAATTTCCTAAATCGGCAGCCGATGTTCGTCCCGGAAAACGATTGACAACCTTTGTGATAGCGAGGTTGTTTGGCTCTATAGTCTCAAAATAAATGGCCATGAATGGACGTTTATTAGTCCTGTCACTTTTGATGGAAAGTTGAAATATTAAAAATGATAAAACCTCATTCCTCGACATTCGGACACTGATAAGTAGGGCCCCAATGTAAATAAAGGCAAGCAAAAGAAAATAAGAAAATTACGCTTCGGCCTCCATGTAATCACACCGCCTGCGTGAGGAACGTTTATCTTTCATCAGTCATTTCTCGATATTCGATTTCGGATTTCTAGTTATTATTCGCCAAATAGGAAAACGACTCACGTTCAATGGGAAAGTGATCATTTTAATAATACGTAGTTATTGACGATAAAGCGCTGGACATATTTAGTGAATGCCGAAATTTGAGTGGGTATAATTACTGTTTCTCGGCACGGAGACATACACAGAATCAATGCATTGTTATTGAAAAGGTTAGCGCGCCGTTCCACTTTCAATGTGACAAATTTGCATATCGACTGTGTAACTGGAAAAAATCCTGCGTTAGCCAGCCTCAAACTTGAACCATGATGTTTTATTTATCCCGGTACAGACCAAAAGTACAATTCTAGACGATAAAAATCCACGTATTTGTCTTTGTTTTAAATTCGGGGATTCAATTCGGGAAAACAGTTTAAACGTTTGGTATACACGTCGTAATCCCATGCTCAGAGCATGACTGCAATTTATGTATACGTTAGTATACTTTTTTTTTCTCTTTGAATAATGCGGGAACGATATGGTAGGATACCACTGAACAGTCGATTCATCTTTCATGATAAATTCGGCATGAATCATTTTAGTCAAAAAAAAAATTCATACAAACTATTCTTATTGAATGTAAATACTTTCTTACAAATACTGGCATATGCTAATTTGTATTCAATTTTCATTCAATAATACACGCGATAGCTGTTCTCTATAAACAAACTTAGCATGGACGGACGTAACAGACAGATGGACAGGCGTTCGTATCCGCAGAAAGCCAGGATAGAAACTTAAACTTTTGAATATTGACATATACAAGTTTCCATTGATTGTGTACAGTTCCTGAAAAGTGTGCTTTACAGTCCGTGTGAACATTGTAACGGCCGTTTGATGCAGTATGGATCTTCATTTATTGGCGCTAAAGGGTCAAGCCGGACACTTCCACAGCCGAGATGTAAATATTTACGGCCGCACACTCATCGCGCGGCAATTAAATCGGCGGAGTTTATAATTCTGCCGACATTGTCACGTTTGGGGTTATAGGCGGAGGGGACAGAGACAAATTAGTCAGAGTAACCCTATGAAACGTTATGGAAACTTTACATCAACGCCCTGTCGGCCCCTTATCAGAAAGGAATCCATTACTAGAATGCCTCGATTCCCTAATGACGGTGGTGTGATACGAGTGTCAGGTACTTCCCCACTCCCTATCCCCTCCCCCCACCCCCCTCCGATCCCCCTTCGTCACCCCTTCCCTACCCATCAGTATAGCAGGAAAACTAGGTCGCCCTGTCACCCCCTAATTTCTCCCCTCCCCGATAACGACACTATGCGGTCACCCCTTGGTGTCCGACTTCCCTAATCCCCGACCCCGAATTCTAGGTCGATGTGTTCCCTTTCACATAATTACCCTCCCCTTCCCCAGCCTAACCCCCTGCTACTCCTGTGAACTTTCGTCCCGTTCATTTATTCTTGGCGATAAATAAAAATATCGGTTCCCCGATAATCCGGACTCTTCCGCTCCGGATCACACACACTATCCAAAATCTTTCACTCTGGAATCGAATTACTCGCTAGGGACAATTATCTGGAACTTTATTCTTTAATCAGGAATTATTATATTTATTCTTTCTGGAACTGCATTATATAATCCGGAATTGTTTTTATTATCCGGAATGATATTCTATTTCCGTATACTTATACACTACACGTTTTTGATATTTGTTTTCCACGATTATCAAATTTGAAAAAAAATACCTGCACGCAAAAATGTACGTGGATGTTGTTTGGGATTATCAAACCACTAAAGTACGTTTGACCTCTCCTACTTTTAAGGTCTTGATCTAACCCGCTGTATTTTCTGTACTTGTTTATTTTTCTATATAACATGTACATTGTTTGTGCGTCATCAAAATAAACACCATCTGCATCTGTGTTCTTGCACGTGCACACGTAACATTCTGCATGATCACCACATTTTTCAGATATTAAAAACAAGACATTTAAACATTGTGAAATTACTTTTCGATTGATTATCAAGTTTTATTTAATATTCATGAAATACAACATCAAATACTTTTGATAACAAAACCTTTGTGTTCCAGTAGCGTGTAGCCTCGTTAATTCGAATTCCGTTCGCCCTGAACTTCACTATCTGGAGTATTGCATAGTGAAACTGAATCACTTGTCTGTTCTTTTGCCCCTATCTTAAATCCGTGCAAACTGGCAATACTTTAATTTATATGTATATAATTGCTAAATTTCACTGCATCTCATTTATAAATCTTTTGTTACTACAAATACGGTATATACAGTGACGTACCCTATACGTTTTTTTACATTATCTCATTTTCTCATTCGACTCTGTGTTATTTTTTATGTTGATCTCATTTCTTAGATATTTAATCATGGTCAGTAATTTGCCATACGATTCTTTCTGGCAGAATTCGACATTGTGTCAACAGCCCCTTTATTGAAAGTTACAGATCTTTTTTACAAACATTTCGATCTAAAGTTTATATATAGCTGACCTTTTTGTTAGTCCTAACCAAAAACGCCCGAAAAACGAGTTTCTCACATAATCATACAGAAATAATGCGATGAAGATGGTCTTTGTCGATATTTTGTGTACCATCAGTAACGTTTATTGGCATTTAGGGGTAAACTGAGGTTATCCCACTGTCGAGACAGCGTTTTAGGGCACAGATTAACTCTTTTCTATACAAGAGGCTGAATTTTATTTACCCGGGTACAATTAAAATACCGATATATCGCAATACTTTTCTCTGCAATTGGTATCATGATACATCAGTATATATCGCAATATCACGCTGGATACCATTTCATCTATATATTGCGTTTGATTCTTAAAATAGATTTTTCCCTGTTTAAATTTATATGTGTTTCGTGTTGTATATTAAAGTAAATTAGCATGGCTATCGTCAACAAACCATTTTGCTCCTTACTTTTCGAGTGAAATTTTTATAATAAATGAAACAGTGTGTTCATGGTATTTTCAGTATTGTAGCGTATCGTGGAAGACTTGGGTATCGGAATACTGAGTTTTGATCAATGAATTAAAAATGACACTGAAATAATATATAGAATGGTGTTTTAGAAATAATGTTTTTAATTTGAAATACTTTGTGGATATGAGTACATATATCCCTATTGACTTTAGAAGATGCGGGCAGTGACCGCTCGTTTTGAAATAGAGACAGGACTGACCATTAATCCGGTTTGTGTAATATCTGTTCTCATATTTTTCTTACAAACGTAATAAGGACGCTCCTAAGCTATGCGTCTCCAAAAATGTGAACCCCTAATGTGCATACCAAATATCCAATCATTTACAGACCTGGGCCCACTTGTATAAAACATCTCAACTCTTGAGATTTCCTCAAGTCTAAGATTTCCCATAGACAATAAATTGCTTGAGATTTTCCTTAACTTTGAAATGTTTTATACAAGTAACCCCTGGTACTCACATCTGATTCCTAAATAATTGGTTTCTCAATTCAAAATCAAAATCAAGTCAAAATCCTAAATATTCAATTCCCCCAAAAACATGTGAATCCCAAACATTCAATTATCCGTTTCTTCAATGTCATGTTACTTTAAAATAATACACGTAAATCCTCCCAAACCCTTGAGACAAACAAATATTGCATTCACCAACATCAAACTCTAAAATGATCATTAATAAAAAGATTGCCTTCGATATACCCTTTTATACTCAAACTAACAGGGACCTGCTAATTTGTTACAGCTATATTTGGACCTAAATTAAGGTGTTCAGATTAATTTTACATGTTTTAGGGGTTTAGATCGATTTTCGGTTTACCTTAGTAAACACCTTAATTAGTTTAGGTCCAAATATGGCTGTAACAAACTATCAGGTTCCTGTGGACTAGATAGCAAACGAAATGATTGACATTAAATCGAGGTTTAGGCGAGAAAGCAAACAAAAACCGGCGTTATATCGAGGTTTCGCTGTAGTGCGGATTATGCTAAAAAATTAATCATGCACGCATAAGAACATTAGATAAAATCAATGCCGCCGAAATAAATAAAAAAAAAAAAAATTCAATCCAGGAGTCCGTTCTTGTTTGATATGTCATACAAAAATTAAGAAGAAAGCAACAAAAAAAACAAGGAACAAATTTGAAAGAAAAGAAGTGAGTAAACGTGCGTTTTATGGGTGTGGCTCGGGTCAGCTGGCTGTCAGGGCGATGTAGAGCCGTCCGGAAGGGGGCGCTGATGTGTAAAGGGATCCCCATCGGCCTGTAATCGGACTGGCAGGCCTTCCTTCGCGCGTCACTCAATTACAGACATTTTAGTGTGCGAAATTATAGTATTTCATACCTAGATCTAATTAAACCAGTTCAGCCCTAAAATTGCATCTTTTACATTTTTCCACTTGTCTTAAGCTATCAGGATATTTGAATTGTAAAAAACCAGAACTAACTGAAAAAGGTAGAATTTTGCGGTTCCTTGTCGAAAATTAATTCCTTATTATTTAACTTGACTAACGGTGGGTGTGTGTTCCATGCATGTTGTATTTGGGAGGGCAGGCGCGTAGCTGGTAGGGTTAGGGCTAACACTAACACTAAGCACGCAGGTGATTCCACCAAATTAAAAAAAAAATACACAAATACAAAACCACTGCTTTTCTTATATTAAATATATTTTCAGAAATCATTTATGCTAATATGAAATACAATAAAAAGGTGATTATATTGTGGATGACTCAACTTCGCGTGCTTTAACCTCTATACCCTCTGGAAAATGACCCTTGGGATGGATAGATCTTAAAACTCGTATGTTCATTTTTCGGCGGTTGGAGTGGGATTGGCTTCTGGACCCGCTCTTAAATGAATTCACTCACAGCAAGGGTTCGCTACGCCTCCAGTGGAGAGGGAGAACGGGGAGGGGGAGTAGTTGAAAAGTATAAAGGAAAACAGGAAGGAAACAGAGCGAGGTGTAAGGGGGAGAGACAAAGACGTGATGGAGACTGGAGAGTGAAGGACATGGCGAAGGATGAAGGGAAAGAGAAAAATGTGTAACGGATAAAGTCAAGGGATGAGGATGCAAGGGAAGAAGAGCAAAGAAAAGAAGAGATGGATAATAACATCTCTAGTCAATAACCTTTTATCTATTTATACATAATTATACACTTTCATTTGCAATTTAACGACTTATACTTTTGTCTCAACCATTCTCTCTCGTATTGCTCTGTTCATTTACTATTTATAAATATTGAATATATTTTAATTTCCGGGATATGTGGTTGAGCTTTTCAGATTCGATTGAAGAACTGATGAATTACGTGATTTCGCATGATAAGTTTTATATGACTCATTGGAGATTGACATTGTTCGAAAAAGGGCAATGTTCTTAGAATAGTTCGAAATAGGCCTAATTTTGGACTGAGCCAGAAAATATACGTGAATGACTATATAACGGCTCGTGAAGGAATTTACTATAAACAATAAATCTTAGTCGATTTTCCTTGGAGTCAAGATAACATTTGAAACAAAATTATAACTTTGATGATTTTAAATTGTTGAATAAGCTAACGCCAATAAAAAATAAAAATAACAAAAATAACCGGATACCAATTAAATATTCTAATTTGGAAATGGATTAATTTAAACCCGGATATGAAACCTCGAGACAGAATGTCAGCGTATAAAAAAAGACCACATGAATAAGATAGACACTGAAAAGAAAATCTAGAAAGAAAATAGTAAAACACTTAACTTTAAACAAACCCAAAACGATAAGAATATAATTAAAGTATATAACAAGCAGAGTCCTGCCTCTTGTGATTAGAATGTGATGAAAACTCATCAGCCCAGGTTTAAATCAAATATGTAGAGAAAAGAAAAAGAAGATAAAATACAATAAAAGACCGTTTACTAAAGCGAATGTCTCCTAACAATCAGCCGAACTCCAAATCTATTTTGTATATATGATTTTCTCGACAAGAGAAAACGCTTTCGATAAATCTGTAAATTACATTCCTTGATTCTCGTTAGCCTGACGCGATGGGAAAACAAGGATAGATCCATTTCTTTTATTTCCATGAGTTTTTTAAACATTTTTTATCATCTGATGAATCCGTGTGTTCAGAAGCGACAAACAGTCGTTTTATAGGGAAATGCCTTAAAGCAATGATACATCTATATGTAAATTAGAAAAAGAGCTAAGTTTCGATCAAAGATAAATTTCGTTGTTTTTTTTACTTATTTCGATCGATACCCCTAAAATGGGGTTATATTTCTAGCGATGGTGTCACGTAGTTTGTTTGGTTGCACGTAGTGAAATCTACGAAATAAACTATACGAATGAGTTCAAGTAACATGTACAGTGACTTTTAAATCTGTGTCACACAGGCTTAATTGGGCCGAAATAAATAACGAAACGATGTTCATTATTGTACGTCACACATTTTCTTATGATGATCTTTATTCCATGTCAAATAGTGTGTAATGATGTTCTTTATTCCA